>NW_021621078.1:8689539-8777846 GCF_004785775.1 Grammomys surdaster
GGGGGAGGGGGAAGGAGAGGGAGAGGGAGAGGGAGAGGGAGAGGGAGAGGGAGAGGGAGATGGAGAGGGAGAGGGAGAGGGAGAGAGAGATATAGTACGTAGGGTATTTACAGAGGCTAGAGGCTTTGAACAGAGGCTTTGAATCCCTCTGTAGGTGAACTTACAAGTTGTTGTGAACAACCCAGCATGGATGCTGGGAATTGAACTCAGATCATTGGCAAGAGTTTCAAATGCTTTTAACCACTAACCATCTCTCCAGTGTTCCTTTGTGATTTTTAAAACATTGGTTTTTTTTTGAGAATTCTGTAGATGAGTCTATGTTTATATTGTCCCACATCCTTCTCTTTCCTCTAGCTCTTCCCATGTCCTCTTCTCACACTCAGACCCGCTTATTCTTAAATTATTATTGTTGCACATATGTACACACACACACACACACAGACACACACACACAGACACACACACACACACACACACACACACACAAGTTCATTTTGTGTTGCTCAGTAGTGGTACTTGTACCTGAAGGTGAACATAATCATCTAATTGAATTTAAGGTCCACTCAATAGGAAGGAAATCGTGCCTGGTACTGTGAACCTAATCCACTGCTCATGGCTGGTGAGGGTGTTGACCCTGGAAGGGAACTCACTACTGCCATTTCCCTAAACCAATATAATTTTTAACTGCATTCAAAATATTCATCCTTATCCCTACAAATCGCGTGTAGTTCCCACTCCTCATTGAAGAAGTGTCTTTTTAAAGCAGTCAGAGTACCCTTCAAAATACTACATTTTATATATTTAAAATCTTCTCATTCTTTTGCTTGACTTAAAGTCTTCTTTCTCCTAGAAGTAGTCCCTGAGCACCCAAGGCACAAGTGCCACTTCTGTTCTATCTCCCTAGGGTGCTTGCTGCCCAGCATTATAGGCAACTGTGCCTAAGTCTTCTCTTTCCAAACTGAGTGTTAATGTCAAGGCCACATGTTCACAATTTTCCACCTTCAAGCATGAAGAGGTCATCATTTCTCCCTTCTCAGTTTGCCAACAAGGACACGAAAACCACAGGGGAGTGGTGATTTTCCCAGGGTCAAGGCGGTTGTGAATTAAGTGACTCACTTATTCCCATACTTCTGTGGCACTCCTGGGATGTCAGTAGGTCATCTCTCATGAACCCTGAATATGTGTCAAGTGAATGAGGCCATGCCGGAGAAGCTCACAGGTGGAATGTGACTACTAGTTCCAGAGATAGCTAGACAGACAGACAGACTGACAGACAGACAGACAGATAAGATAAGATAGAGAGTGTCCTCAGGAGGCATTAAGCCACTGGGAAATCAAGTCCTCAAGATCCAGAAGGGCTCTTTGATGAGGCCAGTGAGGAGCTCAGGATACTCAGCAGGCTTTGGAAGAAGCTGAGACTGTTTTGTTCTTGCTCTGGATCCAGCAGAACAGAGTTACATAATACTGACATCTCCAGTCTCACTGTGGAGTGAGAGGGCTGCGAAGCTCAAGCCCATGATGAATGGCTTCGCTCAGAACGTAGAGATCCACTGCCCTGACATAGATCCTGCTGCCTTGGGAACTCAGCCAAGAACCCCAGCCTCTTCTTTCCTCTTCCACTTCTAGGTGAGGCAGGACCACCATGGTGGGGTGGGTCTTGGGAAGTACTTCCAGATCTGTATTGAGAGACTGGCTTCCAGGTGGTCTCTCAGGAGCACTGTTCTGCTCTCCTCACAGCAGGGTCAGGAGTGTCTCCTTCCCAGGCAAGGTCACACAGCAAGTTTGTATATTTAGAGATGTTGGGAAAAGCCAGGAAGAGGAGGTCAGTGTCCCTGTTTGTTGATATTTACCCAGCCCTGCCCTCACTTAGGCCTTCTCTTTGAGGAGGATGGGGCAGGTAAGAAACAGCATAAGGCATTGAGCTTGGGGCCTGCACAGCCACTATCATGTCAAGGGACAGCTATCTTAATTCTGAATTCTCAGAAACTTTGATCACTTTCCCATTTCCATAGCAGTATAGGAGAGGGGACCGTAGGCTGACTGAAGTCCGAAGAGTCCTGTTGGGAATAAAGATTACAGAGACCATGGTGTTCCCACCGTGTTTCCTAGACAATCAGTCCAGTCGGTGATCCCTTTGTTACTGTGCAGCACGTCATTCCTTTCAGCTTTGGTTGTGGAAACAAAGCTGCCTCTTCAGGGCATACCTTCTGTGACAGCTCTGCTGCAAGCAGGCCAGTCTGTGCTTTCAGAGCTGAGCCCAGGCACACCCATGGGTGAGCTGCTGGGTAGGAAGGACTGGTAGATTTGTAAGGTGGATAATCCAAGCACCAGTGGGAGAAGGATACATAAGGACCTGAAAATGCATGGCAAACTGCGTGTGAGTGACTGCAGGATTCAGAGTCTGTGACTGGAATTTTGGCTGGCCTCCTGGATTGCTGAATGACTTCAGGTGCATTGGAGCCCAGGCTTGGAGCATGGTATTGGGTAAAACCTAAAATTCCTTGCTCCTTTCCTGGTAAAAAAAAACCAGGAAGCTTAGCACTTTGCCTATGTCATGTTCATCTGTGAATACACACCTTGCCCAGTGCTCAGGTACCTCCCTGGCAGCAAGCAGATAACAGCAGTTGAAACTGCTGAACAAAGGGCTGAGAAGAAAAGAGGAAGTGCTGACAGAGCCAAGTAGAAGAGAGACAGTCTTCAGAATAGAAAGGGCTTATCTTGGAATAGAACTTAAAATTTTCATTGAAGAGAAAGCTTTCTGGTCTCTCTTGAGAGAACAGTGGCTACTCAGGAAGAAATGAGATTCAAGGAAGTAGACAGAAGCACTCCAGCAAAGAGTGCTGGAGACAGTTTTCCCTACCCATGCTGGCATAGTAGACAGACCTGCAGATATAGAGAGCAAGAACAGGGTTGACAGGTCGTGCATGCCTAGTCATGGGCTGGGTTGCACTGTGTGTAGAGAGTCCATTGATATTGTCATGCTTCTGTCATTTCTTCCCGTGTTCAGGCGCATGTGACACATATGACTGCTTTCTATAGTGCATGGACTATGTCTATGTCTCTATGTGAGTAGTTAACACCTGTATCTCTGTGAGTGTGTCTCTGGTATGTCTGTGTGTCTGGATATGTCAGGACATACCTGTGTCCTGTGTGGTTATGCATCACCAAGCTCTGGGTCTTAGTGTAACTGAACTGCTGGTGCATTGTTGATTCTACATGAGGTTTAGGGAAGCAGGTGTTCTCTGGGAGAGAACGTTGCTGGTCCTATATATTATGTATCTCTGCTTCTTTCTGATCTCTTAAATAAGTCCTTCCTATGTGGTACCTGCATTTCTTGGGGTACTGAAAGAGTTTCCAGTATCCTAGAACTCAGTCTTGTGCCAGATGTTTCGGGAGTAGACAACATATCTCATATTATCAAAAATAGCTAGGAGCTGGGGTTGACACTTACTAGGCACCTAGCATCTGCTAAGTGCTTATGAGGAGGTAGAATTATTATTTATATTTTTAGGTTGCACAGGCTGGTCTCAAACTCCTGGACTAAAGTGATCCTCCTAATTCAGCATGGGCCTCTATTTCCAGCTCTTAATCATTCCATTTTAACAGGGAAGAAAAAAGCAACTCAAAGAGGTCAAGTAACTTCCCTTTATAATTTCCTATTAAAAAATCTCTTCTATTTAGTCTGTTTGGTTGAATGGCTTCAAGCTGGCACTGGTATAAAGTCATCTCTTCTGTGGAGCCTTCTAAGATTTCCAAGAGAATTGGGTCAAAGCCCTGGCAAATTCAGATGTGAAAAGACAATTGAATGTGTTTAAAAGGTTCATCATCTAGGGGAAGATAAGCAACACAACAGAAAAAAAAATAACCAGCAACAACTGAGTTCTACCTGTAAATATGAGCTAGAAGAGAAGGGAAAGAGGAACGGAAGGGGCACTCTAGAGGTCCAGAGAGGGTATGGAGCTTCTGTGGGGTAGGGGAGGGAAGCTAGGTTTAGGTGTTGGAGTAGGGGAGGGATAGCATCTTAGGTAGGGAACAGGATGTTGGGAAGGCTTGTCAGAAAGATGTGAGAAGCATTGAAAAGGCCAACCAGACTGGCCTCCAGGGAAGGGGAAACTTCTGGAAGCAGCTGATGAGAAGACTGGATTAGAATTCTGGGAATCATGTTGGAAGGTTTTAGGCAGCATCCTGAACCATCCACACTGTCTCCAGTGGGTGAGATTTGAGTCCAGGAAAGAAAGCTGGGTGGGAGGAACACCCATGTCTTTTACTGCTCTGGATTTTCCTCTCTTTAGTCCACAGGAAACTCAATGATGTCTCTGGAACTTCATCTCAGTATGGAAGGGAATGTATCTACCTCCATGACTTGGGACTTCTGGTCAGGAGGGAGACTAGCCTCCATGGGCTTCAGGCATTGGTGAAACTGGCCAGCAGCCTGAAGGTGAGAGAACCCAGCACATTCCTGCTGCATTTTGCCATGTGTCTTCTGTGTGTCTTCCCTTCCTCCCACCTTATTGCCTCAAGCCAGCTTGGCACACACTATACCCAGAGGCTGAAACCCACTCTGCATGGTGTTTGTGAAAGAGGACATGTCTGAGCTTCCACCCTCCCACAAATCATCTCTCTGTGCCTTTGCATTCTCCTCCTCTTCTTGCCATTGTTCGTCCCACTCCTGTGAGCCTGTGCTTGTAGTAGTGTAATCATGCTTCCAAACTCAACCTCAAATGTTCTCTGGAATCTCCCTTAAATAAGCCAGGCAGAGGAATAATTTCCTTCTAGATACACACATTTAAGGTGGAATTTACTACATTCTGCATTGCTTGAGGTTAGGTCACAGGCTAACTTAGCTCTGTAGTCTTGTTCATTCCAGTGCTTGACCTGGACGAATCACTAAGAAGTAGACATCAACTATATGGTTGAACCATTATACTCCTCAGTAAACTTCATACAGCTCAGTCCCAGCTGGAACATTGTCTGCTTCTGTTAAGAAAATGCCTCCCCCCTCAAAGAGTGACCAGAATGAAAAGGGCACGAAAATTGGATCCTTTAAGACTGGATCTCAGGCATCATAGATTGAAGAAAGTTGACTTAGAAGACATAGAACAGATTGCTTTCACTACCAGGAAAAAGCTATAGAGAAAGGCAGCTTGGCACACAGTATACCCAGAGGCTAAATTGAGACAATTTGTAGTAGCTACATGAAAACCAGATTCATTTCAATTAAAAAAACTAAAATAACTAAATAAGTATAGACCTTCAGTGTCAGACTGATCTATCTCAAAAAGCCACCAGGAACCCACCAGAGAGCAGAGAGAAGCCATCAGGTCCGGGGAAAGGGAGCTACTGCCAGTTAGCATCTGCACCTTGCTTAGTCCTTGAAGTAACTGTCTCCTTTAAGGTTGACACCAAGCATCTGAGAGTGGAATCAATGTACTCATTTTACAGGTCAGGAGAGTAGAGATTACAGGAAAGCGGTTCTGCAATTACACAGACAACCAAGATAAAACTCAGGCATCTTTGATTTTAAAGTCATGCTTTTTCTGCAGCACCGTATACATAACTAAGGGAGCAGTAAGGAAGAAAGGCCTGGTACTGATATAAAGGATGGAGTGGAGGGTGTCAAGGTACAAAGGTGGTTTTCCTGTTCTTAGCAAACAAATTCCCTAGGACGGTTCCTGAGTGATAATGACAGAGGAAGAAAAATGAAAAGGTGAGAAAAGCCTGAAAAGGTGTCCTGGCAGTTGATTGACTGGTCATCATTCAGTCTCCTCCCCTGTCCATTCTCCTGTGTTCACTCACTGTTCTACAGAAAGTGTCATTCAAGACGTTCTTACTGTGCACAGATCTCTGGACAGCGTAGTGTGTTGCAGTTTTTTCTTGACAGTCACTTGTCCCACTCTCTTCTAGGACCACACAGACACATGATCCCTTTTCTCTTGGCAGATGGTGGGCAGGTCACCTCAGTCATAGAAAGTTCTAGTGGCCTTAGAGCAATGTGGAAAAGGGTATGGGGCTTTCAGGAAGGTGTTGAATGGGGACGAATGAGAATGTTACTTTTGAGATTACAGAAATTTGGACATTTTCTGTCTAACTGACTTTATGAGCTGAGTTCAGAGCAAGAGCAGGCTTTGTCCCTGTGTCATCTGTGGGTGTTTATGTCTTTCTACATCAACAACCCATACATCCTTTCCTTATAAGGAGCCAGAAGTTTTGTTTAATAAACTCTTGTCTATTCTCAAGGACCCAATTTAGGTAATTTTCCTTTGAACTCTTCCCAATCTCTCCAGGAAAAATATCCTACTCAGCTCATATGAGTAGGCTTACTCAGGCATGCATGTGGTATAGACGAATAAACAGATAAAAGAGCAAATAGATTTAAAGTATTAAAATCTTTAATTTTAAGATTATATATGGTACCTGGAAGTCCAGGAAATCTACTTGAGGTTTCCAGAACTTAGGTGCCCTGTCCTATCTCTCCCTTCAGCATTCTCACAGGTACCTGATCTCGATGGCTGTGACCAATCTCACATACCGACCACAGTTCCAGCTCCTCGGCTTGATGGATGGCACAGAGTCCCACCCACTGCTATTTCTGCTTTTCTTTAGCATTTACTTGCTCAATGCCCTGGGAAATCTGAGCATGGTGGTGCTTGTGAGGTCTGACGGTGCTCTGTGTTCCCCCATGTATTATTTCCTGGGTCACCTGAGCCTCGTGGATGTCTGCTTTACCACAGTCACTGTCCCCAGACTGCTGGCCACCCTGCTCCACCCTGGCCAGGCCATGTCCTTCCAGGCTTGTTTTGCCCAGATGTACTTCTTTGTAGCTCTGGGTATCACTGAGAGCTACCTCCTGGCAGCCATGTCCTATGACCGTGCGGTAGCCGTGTGCAGGCCTCTGCACTACAGTGTCGTCATGACACCCTGGCGCTGCTTTGTGCTGGTGGCTGCGTCCTGGGCTGTGGCCCATCTGCACTCTCTGCTGCATACACTGCTCATCTCTGCTCTCTCCTACCCTCGTTCTGCCCCAGTGCGCCACTTTTTTTGTGACATGACGGTAATGCTGAGCCTGGCAACCTCTGACACATCAGCTGCAGAGACTGCCATCTTCTCAGAGGGCCTAGCAGTAGTACTGACCCCTCTGCTCCTCGTGTCCCTCTCCTATGCACATATCCTCGTGGCAGTGCTTGGAATGCGGACCAGAGGAGGCCGGCACCGTGTCTTCTCCACCTGTGGGGCCCACTTGGTGGTAGTGTCACTTTTCTTTGGCTCAGTCCTCTCCGTCTACTTTCGTCCATCATCTGCCTACTCAGCTCGCTATGACCGCATGGCCAGCGTGGTCTATGCGGTAGTCACACCAACCTTGAACCCTTTTATCTACAGTCTTCGGAACAAAGAGGTCAAGGGTGCCCTAAAAAGGGGTTTCAGATGGAGAGCAGCACCCCAAGATGAGTAATGAAAGGTCCCGGTTAACTGGCATGTCAACAATAGTACCAACTCCTAAATCATTGTATTCTCCTTTAGTCCCCCTTCCTTCAAGCTCTGTTAGTTTTGCCCCTACACAGACTTATGCCTTGTTAAATAAGAATTAGATCCCAAGCAAATATGACCACACATTATATAGTGGTATGTAACACAAAGTTAAACGACAGTAAATCGGATGCCTTTCTATGTTGTCTGGATGCTCAAAATAATCCGGTGTTGCTTGGAGATTCTAATTTTTGGAAAATTGAAAAAATAAAAAGAGAGCAGAAAAAGGTAAGGAGAAGCTCACCTGGTTATCTATGCACTGGGAATGCGGAATACAAGTAACATCAACAGGGGAATGGAGGAGCTGGGGAAGGAGGGCACACTGGAAGGAGGGCACACCGGAGTGTTTGTGCTATGACAGCCATGGCCCCGCAGGCTCTTCCTGGAGTACCTCCAGATAATTTAAATGTGATGTTAACTTAATGTTTTTCTTCTTAGACCATATATCCTGTATTTGCATTGTAAACATTCAAAGAGACAAAATTCTCCTTTACCCACCCAAATCAACCTCCACTGCCATCCCAGCTTCTCTGTATGCTATTCTGCAATTTCCTTTTACATAATGAAATAATATGTCTAGAAGAGTTCATAGAATTGCTACAAATCACTCTCCTAAGTTTGTGAATACTTAGCTAAAACTTCTGCTTATTTATGCAGTCCCTTGTCCACACTTTAACAATTTAAAGTGTCTTCTCACATTTTCACTATTACAGGGTAGAATGGACATTTAGTGATGAACTGTTTGTGGCAAATGCTGTCCTAAATGCACCATGCACATGACTCTCACCGAGCGGGAGTCCATGAGGAATGCACTATGTACCACACAGGAAACACAGTGAGAGGAGACTAGAGGCTGTCCCGAAGTCAGAAGCCCAAGGAGTTCACTTTTTTTGTTTAATCTTTTATTTATTTATTTTTTTACACTTTTATTTTACAGATTTTATTCCCCTCCTGGTCCATCCTGCGACTATTCCACATCCCATACCTCCTCCCCACCCCTTGTCTCCATGAGGATGTCCCCACGCCCTAACTCCCACCCCACCAGACCTTAAAACTCCCTGGGGACTCCTGTCTCTTCAGGGCTATGTGCATCTTCTCTGGCTGAACCCAGACCCAGCAGTCCTCTGCTGTATGTGTTGGGGCCTTCGTATCAGCTGGTGTATGCTGCCTGGTTGGTGGTCCAGTGTTTGAGAGATCTTGGGGGTCCATGTTAATTGAGACTGCTGGCCTTCCTATAAGGTTGCCCTCCTTCTCAGCTTCTTCCAGCTTTCCCCTAATTCAACCACAGGGGTCATCAGCTTCTGTCCATTGGTTGGGTGCAGATATCTGCATCTGACTCTTTCAGCTGCTTGTTAATTCTTCTGGAGGGCAGTCATGATAGGTGCATTTTTGTGAGTGCTCTATACCCTTGGTAATAGGGTCTGGCCTTGGGTCCTCCCCTTGAGCTGGATTCCACTTTTGGGCCTGTTGCTGGACCTTCTTTTCCTCAGGTTCCTCTTCATTTTTGTCTCGGCAGTTCTTTCAGACAGGAACAATTCTGGGCCAGAGTTTTGACTGTGGGATGGGAATTCCATCCCTCACTTGATAGCCCTCAGGGCTTCAGTCCTTTTTTCTCACCCAAAACCAGACTAGGTTCCCCTCTTCCCCGCACTGTTAGTCTACTTTCCCTCCCAGGTTCCTCCTTCCTTTCCCCCTTGTGATTGCTTTCTTCTCCCTCCCAAGTGGGACTGAGGTGTCCTCACTTGGGCCCTTCAGCTTGCTGACCTTTTAGAGTTCTGTGGACTGTATCTTGAGTGTTCTTTACTTTTTTTGGCTAATATCTATTTATTAGTGAGTACATACCACATTTTCTGTGTCCATTCTTCTGCTGTGGGACATCTGGGTTGTTTCCAGCTTCTGGCTATCACAAACAAGGCCGCTATGAACATAGTGGAACACGTGCCTCTGTGGCATGATGGGGCATCTTTTGGATATATTTCCAACAGTGATATTGCTGGGTCTTCAGGGAGATCTATTTCCAATTTTCTTAAGAACCTCCAGATTGATTTCCAGGGTGATTGTACTACCTTGAAATCCCACCACCACACCCTCCCCAACATGTGTTGTTACCTGTGTATTCTATCATTAACCATCCCAAAGAATGGACATTTAGTTTTACTAATACTGACTTTATTATTTCTTGACATTCGACTCCATTGATGCTTTTCACTTTCACATTTGTTAATTTCTACATCTTATTTTCAGTTAGCTTTGTGTTTCCTTTCTAGATTCTTTAAGGCTTATGCAACCTCTTGACTTTTGGAAAGGGTATCATTGTTGATGGGACTTGAAACCTCTTCTGTTAGCATGAACAATCTGATTGTCCTTGAAGGATAGAGTTGATGACCCTCTCAGATGTCAAGGGTCCTGTTGATCTACCTATTGCACTCAGCTGTGTCTTGCACTTAGCTTTGGGCTTCAGCTTTAACTGTTGCCACAGAATCTGATCTCTTGTCACTATAGCTTCTGGAAACTCAGGCTCTCAACTGTTACTAGTGTGTGCACTCCATCAGTGCATGTAAGAATTTTTATATCTTCAGGAGCTAGAGTGGTCAAGAACATTCATGTTTGTAGAGTTCTTTAGACATTGTTTTCTAGCTTACTGCTTCCAATATATGGATTTTCTAGAAACCTTCCAATGCTCAGGGAACCACTGGACACATAGAGTGAGCCTTTCAATATCCCAAACTATCTGTAGGATTCTATTTTTCTTTCATCCTTGAGCTGGAGGACAAGAACATGCTCCCATACTCATATATAAATTCATGCTAGAAACACTAGTATTTACATTTTTTTTTTAAAAATTACATGGAGTGCATGTGGAGCCCAGAGAACAACTTGCAGGAGTTGATTTTCTTCTTCTACCATCTGGTTCCTCGTTATAGAACTCAGGCCATCGGGCTTGGCAGAGGCATCTCTACCCATTAAGACCTCTTTCCAAGCCAACCATTATACCAGGCAGCCTATGGTTACATTGTTCTCAAATTAATATTCTACATAGTTAGAAAACAGTGTTCACTCTTATCAATATTTGTGTTAGCTTTGATAGTATATCTGCAGTAGCCAGAATACTTAGTTGAAAATTCTTCTTAGAAGTTAGAAAATTTGGTAACATGGACTGTTGCACAATTGACATACAAAGGATTAACTTTTTAAACAAAAATTGTTTAAACAAAAAATAATCATGATCTACTCTAAAATTAAAAACATCCGGGAGAGTTAAAGTAGAAATTATTATATAATTATTAAATGAAATAATATATGGAATTCAACTGAGAAAATTCAAATAAGTAGAAATATATTCTTCATCCTATTCTGTAGAAATGACCAACTTTGTTTAATAAATATATAATTTCATGCAACTGTAACATAGCAATATTATTACAATGTGATTTCTAAACAGTTTGTTATACAACTTAATATATTAGACTGTAAGCTATTTGAAAGAAAGCTATTTCAAGAATATTTTGGGGCGGGTCCAGCCCCTTGTGGGCCCGAGCGGGAGTAAGGTGGCGGGCTCTGGGGCCCAGGCCAGCGGAGTCGCACAGCTACTAGGGCTGCCTGTAACTGATGACTCGTCTCTCGTCCATGACTGTGTTGATATCCTGACAGGAAAAACAGGTACTTAGAGTGATGTGAAAGACCAGCCCTGGCCAAGAAGTCTGAACTGGTAAGCGAATGGCGGAGGCTTCATGATAGATGAAAAACACAGAACTTGCTGGGTTATGGCGAGTAGACTTAGGCAGACATTCTTGAAATTCATCTAACTGGCTTACAGTTCTGCTGTCATCTGAAATACGAGACATCCTTGCAGAAAAATAACATTGCTCTAAGTCTTCAAAATGAACAGTGAGTTGCTTTCGCCTTGATGCTAATGTGGTGTTATACCAGGGCTGTTTCTTTGTCTGAGAAGTTCCACTAAAACCAAGGTTACTGCGGTATCCAGGCAGCTTGGGCCTGCTTTGAACACTCTAATTTTTTCAAAATAAACACTTCGGGCCCCGCGGGACACTCAGCTAAAAGCTTCGAGGGGATGCCGAGAGACAAGCGGCAGAGACGGGCGAACTCCCAAGATCCACCTACGAGCCTTTTACCAGACTTGCCCTCCAATAGAGCCTCATCTACCCTAACCCTGAAACCTGGAGGTTGACTGTATTCTGTAAAATCAATAATGCTACTGTGTGATAGAGAAAAAACTTCAAGCTAAGACACTATACCTCAAGATCAACATCAAGACTAAGATGCCCAGCTATCACCACCTCAACTCACTCCCTCCCCGAGTCCCACAGAAATGCCAGTTGTGCTGAGAGGTCGAGTCCACTGACATAGATGTCTGCCATAAAACAAGACGAGTGAGCCCACAACATAGATAGAGCTCTAGCTGAACTCAAAAGCAGGACACATCTTAAACATGACCTGACTCACCGCCATCGAGCTAGACTACGACACTGGGCCAGACTTGAGGTTAATAAAATATGTGTGTGTGTCTGTGTACACGAATACGATCCCGTTTCACTCATCACAGTACCAGATGTCCTCTCTCCTATTTCTCCTTACAACTTTGAAAACTTCCATAAAGATCTAGAGCTACATATAATTCTGCCTCCAGTTGTTTCTTCTTCTGAACTAATAATTTCAACATGAGGTTGACATTGACCAAATCAAGGTTGTCTTGATCAGTTTCTAGCAGATCTTGAAATATTTGCCATTTGCCTCCTTGCCTCTGTTCGAAAATGAGTTCATTCACCAAGAAATTAAGATAGAGGCCTTTATTTCGGTATACATCCACATTTCAACATTTAGTGGTCCTGAACAGAGTGAAAAAGCGTGACAATGAGCCAAGAGGCCAGGCCTACCGATCTACAAATGATCTACAAACGTGACAACACAGAACCCCTCCGGGTCTCCACCGAGGGTCTGAAGAACAACACTGACACCTGTGTTTACAGGGACAAGATTTTGTGTTCCAACTGTTGGGCTTCTCATCAGACCTGATGGGTGCCAGGGTGACTAGAGAGCCCTGTTCAAACCTCTTCAATGTGTAAAAACAAAGCGATTATGAAAAAAAAACAAAAACAACTCAGAACCATGTGTACTTAAGACTTCCACATGACCTTTCTCTAGACATATCCACCAAAGACCCTAAGTGCTGGCCGGTCTGAGTCGCCCTGTGACTGCTCTGTTCACCTCTCTGTTATTGTCCTCCAAACTCTGATGAATACACTTGTGACAAAAGCTGTGACCACATTTTGTCATATATACCTCTTCAGTCATATCAAAACAGATGAGGTAGACAAAGTCGTTGCTTTTGTCCTCGTAAGAGTTGAAGAGCCTGTTGCGAAGCAAGACGAGCAAAGATTGCTTCCTATTGCTGCTGCCAGAGACTGTTCACCTTGAAGACCTGCTGCGGATATGGGTACAGAAATAAGATTTACACCCTCTCCCCCGGATTTTCAAGGGTCAACGAGAGCCCACCGGGTGCCGCTGGAACCGTGATGCTTTCTAAGACACAGGCCCCTCTCTAGGGCCTGTGTGAGTTTGTTAATAAAGCTGCCTTTGTTGCCCAGATAAGTCAGAGACTGGCCACAGCTAGGTTAATTAGAAATTACATTGTGCCTATGGGCCCCAGAGTTCAGGACAGATAGAGTAAATGAATAATAAATAAAACTACAAGACAGAATATGAGTCCTTTAGTTTAAATAAGATAGCACTGAATGTGAACCTAGAATTCGAGGATTAGAATTATTCAGAAGAAGGAGTGGGGAATGAAGAGATATTTTTAAAGTCAGTTAAATAATAAAACAGGAATACAAATAGTTAAGAATAATAGGTCAGCTAGCTTGATAACCCAAGGCCGTTACAAGAGATACAGAGCAGAGAAACAAAGGTCAATTGAGTGTTCCGGAAATCTGTTCCTGTGGTGTCTGACTTAGCCTCCTCTAGAAAAACTCCCACCAGAGGTCCCAAAGACTTATAAGTTAGATTCAGCCAGATGGTCTGTTGGCTCAGATAAACATTTACACTGGATCCCAAGGCCACAGGGACCAGAGACTGTTCTCGTGAGATTTGTCAAACCTCTGCCTGAGATCTGCTTACACATATTACAGACATTTATAACAACCAATTGTGTGTGATTATCCACAACCCTCTCCCTCCCCTCAGCCTTTATCTATAAAAACCCTAAACTGTTAGATCTCAGGGTCGATGGCCCCTGCCTCCTGCATGGGGCATGTCGATCCGAAACTTTGTACATAAAACCTGACTTATGTTATTACAGAAAAAAAAAGAATATTTTGAAAGAGAATATTTTTTAACTCTTTTTTAAATACCAAGTTTTGTTGTTTCTGAAAGTCATTATATTTAGGTGTTCTTTTTTTCTCATCTGAAATATTCTTATTTTTTGCCATTTT
This sequence comes from Grammomys surdaster, assembly GCF_004785775.1. Classification (NCBI taxonomy): domain Eukaryota; kingdom Metazoa; phylum Chordata; class Mammalia; order Rodentia; family Muridae; genus Grammomys; species Grammomys surdaster. The sequence continues at coordinate 8,703,513 of NW_021621078.1, forward strand.
TTCAAATTAAAATAAAATTATATCATTTCTTTTCTCTCTGTCGTCCTTCCATCCCCTCCCATTTCCTGTCTTCACTCTTTCTCAAATTCATACCTCTTTTTATCTAATAATTATTGTTACACACATGTGGACATATATATATAACTATCATGTGTTGAGTTCATTTAGTCCTGTTTGTATGTATATGGTTTGAGGTCAACCACTTGGTATTAAATGACCAACTGGAGAGCACCTCCCTAGGGAGGACTAATGGATTTCCACACACGCATTTTATTTTATTTATTATTATTGAAAATAGAATTTTTATACAATTATTCTGATCAGGGTGCCCCTTCCTCCAATCCCTCCCAGATGCTTTCCCCTCATTCAAACAAACCCACACCTTATCTTTTTTATTTATTAATCATTTTATTTGTTACATTCCAAATGTTATCCTCCATCCTGATCTCCCCTCCAAGAACTCTCTGCCCCACCCCCCTCCCCTTTGTCCATAAGAGGGTGCTCATTTACCCTCTCACTCACTCCTGCCTCACCCCTCTAACACCCCCATTTTCTGGGGCATCAAGCCTCCACAGGACCAAGCGCCTTCTGTAGTGGTAGGTTTTGGCTGTATGGCTTTAAGCTCCCTGCGAGTTGTAGGTGCTCATGTGCCCACACACTAGCTCATTTTAAAGTGCCTTATTGGCTCTGTGGCTGAGCTCTTCTAAGACTTCAGGGGCTATCGTGGTCTTACCTTTGCTCCTAGCTCAACACCTTTAAATCTGCCCTCAACTGATGCCTGGGACTTTCTAATGGTTCCCCAAGTTCCCCACGCTCCTCCACCGATACTTATTTCTATTTGTTCTTTTGGTCCTCTGGATTTCTCTCCTTTTCCCATACCTGATCCTGACCACCCTTTTGTCCTCCCTTTCCCCTCTTCCACCCAGGCTACTCCCTCCCTCTGCCTATTGTGATTATTTTGTTCCCTCTTCTAAATGTGTTTGAATCATTCGTACTTTGGCTTTCCATCTTGTTAAGCTTCATATGGTCTTTGAGTTGTATTGTGGGCATTCTGAGGTTTTGGACTAATATCCACTTATAAGTGAGTACATACCATGTATGTCCTTTTGGGTTTCTGTTACCTCACTCAGGATGATATTTTTTAGTTCCATCCACTTGCCTACAAAGTTCGTGAAGTTGACATTTTTTTTTAAAACAGGATAGAAGATTTTATTTTGCTACACTCATTTATAAAAGAACTTTTTTGTGGGCTGAGACAGGATTTCTTCTGTGTATCCTGGAAAGCATCTTATCCTGTGACACCTCCACTCCCAATACCAGAGACTCTAGTGATAAAGCCTTGTCTATTAGGTACAAGGCCATGGATTCAATGCCCAGCATAACCAAAAACAAAAACAAAAAAAGATTTTTCCTAAGCTGAAGATTTACTAAAGTCATACTGCTTTGTTTTACTATGTTTCATTTGTTTCCCCCAATTAGGTGTGATGGTATATATCTTAGCACTATGTGGCAAAGGCAGGAGGTTTAAAAATTCAAGGCCAGTCTGACATATACAATGAAGCCTAGTTTCAAAACGTAAAACATTTCATACTTGAAAGATCAATGGAGCATGAAGAAAAGCAAGTACAATTCCCTTAAAACCACAAGACCTACGTTGGATGCTGCATCTTCCTCCTCCTCTGAACTTCCATCCTCTGCATCACTTTATGAGTGTGCAGTCTCTGGATTGAAGGTGCTGGAGCAGGAATATGGTGTGAAATTGGCTGGTGAGCAGGAGGAAGATGCTGAGGGATGGGTGCAGCTGTACTGCCCAAATGTGTTGGGGGCGGAGGTGCCACAGGGTGAGATGCTGCATGAGAAGATACCTGAGAATGGAAAGCATGGACAGGATTCAGAATCACATAATCCACTTGAGAGGGAGGCTGAGTCTGAGGAGGGGCATTTCCATGAGAGTGATGGCAAGCTGAGGCTTGATGGTGTAGTGGTCTTGTCAAGGAAGCATAAGGAGGTGGCATGTAGTGCCAACATGACGAGAGAGAAGGCTGTGGAGGTGGCTGGGGCTGCACAACCATGCTGGAGCCATAGCCATCTATTGATAATGGCTGAGTTGGGGCAGCAGCAGCCTGATGGCCAAAGACTGCAGCCCTGGAAGAAGAGACAAGGCAGCAGGGGTCAAAGGCAGATGCACCATGGAAACTCCCACTTCCGTGAGTCCTGATAGCACTGTTGCTCAGATTGACTGGCAATGCCTGCTGGTCATGGTAGCTGAAACCAGAGCTGCTATTTTCTCCACAAGGTGCCTGTACTTGAGGTCTTTCCACAGGGCAAGCAGGGTCACTGAAGGAAGGAGAAACTGGGACAGCTGGATGGGGAGTATGGTGGTGTTGGTGATGCTGAAAACGGTGGCCATGCTGCTGAAAACAACCTGAGTGTGGATGTGCTAATGCATGGTGACTCTGTGATGTCCCTCCGCATGGTGAGTGCTGGGGGCAGCAAGAAGGGAGCCTTGGCATTGCAGGAGGACCACTTTCTGGGACAGCACTAGATGCAGTTCTCCTCACATCATCACCCACAGAAGAAGCAGTTGCACTATTGCTTGCAAGAGTAGCTGCAGTCTCTGACACTGTGGAAGGCAGGCTACTGGCCACAGATGAAGCAGTATCAGAGGCTTGCTCAGAGGTAGATGGATTTGAATTGTTAATGGAAGCGCTAGTAGTTTGTGAGTCCATTCTAGCAGAAGTGGTTGGTACTACAGTAGGTTCATCTTCATCAACAGTAAGGTCCACAACTTCTGCTGCGTTCTGCCTCAGGGGCTGTATAGCAGTAGAGATCCTACTGTGGTTTCCAGGCTCCCGAGGCCGTCCTGTATTCGAATTTGAGCCTTGGCTCCAATGAGATCTGGAGTGCCCAAGGGTTGAACGAGACCGACAGCTTTCTCTGACTGTCACAATCTCCACCTCACTGTCAGTTGAGGTGACATTGATCTCTTCATTGGCAGTGACCTGGGGAGTGAAGGAAGCTTCTATCACCACAACATCTTCATCAACACTTCCTGAGGGAGCAGTGAGGTTGCTGGGGTTCTCACTGGCAGATGCACACAGGTCCTCTTCTCCATCGGTGGAGGAACTGGAAAAGGAATTGCTGCTGAGGTCATTCTCATGGGAGCTACTGGAGCTAGAGAGAAGAGCATACTTCCTCTGAGCCAGTGCCTCCCGCTTCTTCCTCTGCACTAGCATCCTCTCCTTCTGCTTCTGTGTCTTCTGTGTGCTCTTCACCAGTCTCTTTCTGCACGGGACTCTCCTTAGTGCACTGCCATGAAAACAGGGTCTTTTCATCAACAAACTTGGCATAGGGTCTGTCTCAGTCCAATGTCACTTGTGGGACCTTTCACTGTGACTTCTACTTTTAGCACTCAGACAGGCTGGGAATATCTCAATGAGACTTCTTTATCCTCATCTGAAGTCACTGTATCAAAGTCCCCAAAATGGACACTAGATGAAGAAGACAGATCCTTGCTGACAGAACAGTCATTATCCTCATCACTTGGTGTCTCTAGGTGTTGCCTCGATCCTAAGATTTCCTGATTTTCTTTAACACAGTTCTGCACATATGAGGGGCCAGCCTGCTGGCTTTTGCGCTTTTCACTCACAGCACCACTTTTTTCTTGTTCTTGCTGGTTGCCATTTATGTCCTTCTCTTGTTTTTGAGAATCATCACACAGATGAGAGAATTCATTCTCCACTTTGCTATTAATCATCTCCACTTCTGCAGGGAAGCTCTTGGTGGCCCCTAGGGGCTGTGGGTACAGAAGGACCGCCTTCAGACTCTCTTGTGTAGTGGACGCATCAGGAGTCCTACTCTTCATTGCCATTTTTAAGGTGTAGAGCTCATTAAATTCAGGATTTCACTGAGACATGGGAAACATTAGAGAAGGCCTCTATTTCTCCAGAACAAAAACCGGTATTTTCTATAGCACCACTGCTGACTCCTCAATTATCCGAGTCCCCAGGCCCCGTGAGGCCAGGTCCGGAACTAGCTGGCACGGGTTGGCGAACAGCGCTTGGCCGGGTGAGGCTGAGGCGGCCGGTGGCTCTCCTCAGGAGGGCGTTTGTCAACGCTGCCACCATGGAACGTGAGGCTGCACCCAGCTCGAAGCACCCGATCGCGGCCCACGCGCGCTCGCGACCCTGAACGGCAGGCGCGTCTAGCCCACCATCACTGCCGCCCCCGCAGCCTGAGCCGGCCCTCCCCGACTGCGAAGTTGTCATTTTTAATAGCCAAGTAGTATAAATGTACCATATTTTCTGTATCCACTTTTCAGTTGAAGGGCATCTGGGTTGTTTCCAGCTTCTGGTTATTATAAATAAGGCTGCTATGAACACAGTGGAGCACGTGTCCTTGTTATATGTTGAAGCATCTTTTGCGTATATGCCCAGAAGTAGTATAGTTGTGTCTTCAGGTAGAGCTATTTACAATTTTCTGAGGAACTGCCAGCTTGATTTCCAAAGTGGTTGTACCAGCTTGCAATCCCACCAGCAATGGAGGAGTGTTCCTCTTTCTCCACATCCTCACCAGCATCTGCTGTCACCTGAGTTTTTGAACTTAGCCATTCTGACTGGTGTAAGGTGGAATCTCAGGGTCATTTTGATTTATAATTCCCTGAATTCTAAGGAAGTTGAACATTTCTTTAGGTGCTTCTCAGCCATTTGAGATTCCTCAGTTGAGAATTATTTTTATTTATCATTTATTTATTTATTTATTTACACTCCAGATTTTATTCCCCCATCCTTGTCCACTCTCCAACTGTACCACATCCCATACCTCCTCCCCACCCCCTGTCTCCATGAGGATGTCTCCACACCCCACCTCCCACCCAACTAGACTTCTAAACTCCCTGGGGATTCCAGTCTCTTGAAGGGTAGGTGCATCTTCTCTGACTAAACCCAGACCTGGCAGTCCTCTGCTGTATATGTGTTGGGGCCCTCATATCAGCTGGTGTATGGTGCCTGGTTGGTGGTTCAGTGTTTGAGAGATCTCGGGGTTCAGGTTAATTGAGACTGCTGGTCCTCCTACAGGGTCGCCCTCCTCCTCATCTTCTTTCAGCTTTTATCTAATTCAGCCACTGGGGTCAGCAGCTTCTGTCCATTGGTTGGGTGCAAATATCTGCATCTGACTCATTCAGCTGCTTTTTGAATCTTCTGAAGGACAGTCATGATAGGTCCCATTTTGTGAGCACTCCATAGCCTCAGTAATAGTGTCTGGCCTTGGGTCCTCTCCTTTAGCTGGATCCTACTTTGGGCCTGTTGCTGGACCTTCTTTTTCTCAGGCTCCTCTCCATTTTTATCCCTGTAGTTCTTTTAGACAGGGATAAATATGGGTCAGAGTTTTGACTGTGGGGCAACTGTCTACCTCACTTGATGCCCTGTCTTCCTGCTGTAGGTAGGCTCTATAAGTTCCCTCTCCCTACTGTTGGGCATTTCATCTAAGGTCCCTCCCTTTGAGTCCTGAAAGTCTCTCACGTCCCAGGTCTCTGATGCATTCTGAAGGATCCCCTCAACCTTCTGCCTCCTGAGGTTGCCTGTTTTCATTCATTCTGCTGGCTGCTTTTTTTCTTTAGGGGTTATGAGACTGTTTAGATAGTTTATCTAGTCCTGATTTAACTTTATATTTTCTTTGACTGTTGTGTCAATATTTTCTATGGTATCTTCTATGAATGAGACTCTCTCTATCTCTTATGCTGGTGATACTTGCATCTGTAACTCCTGATCTCTTTCCTAGGTTTTCCAGCTCCAGGGTTGCATCCCTTTGTGATTTCTTTATTGTTTCTATTTCCATTTTTAGACCTTAAATGATTTTGTTCAACTCCTTTACCTGTGTGATTGTGTTTTCCTGTATTTCTTTAAGGGATTTATGTGTTTCCTCTTTAAAGGCTTCTGCCTATTTACCTGTGTTCTCCTGTATTTCTTTGAGGGTGTCATTTATGTCCACCTTAAGGTCCTCTATCATCTTCATGAGATGAGATTTTAGGTCAGAGTCTTTGTTTTCATTTGTGTTAGAGTATTCAGGACTTGCTGTGGTAGAAAAGCTGGGTTCTGATGGTGCCATATAGCATTTGTGTCTGTTTCATATGTTCTTACAATTGCTTCTTGCTATCTGGTTGTCTTGGGTGGTAACTGACCTGGCTGTCTCTGACTGGATCCTGATCCTCCTGTGAGCCCGTGAGTCTGGCTGTGTCAGATTACCTGGGAGTCAAGCTGTCTCTGGGTGTGAGAGGGAGTCTGGAGTGTCAGCTTGCCCTGGGCTGAGTTGTGGGCCAGAAGGAAGATGCCCACGCCCTTTCTTTTTATTTCATTAGAAAACCAACTGGCATCTAAAAATTATATAAAATGAAATGAAATAAAAATTAGAATAGGACAAATCAAGGGAAAAAGTGCTAAGGAAAAGCACAAAAACCACATATGGACTCAGATACACATTTCCACACAGAGAAACCTCATACAACCACAAAATTGGAAACCATTATATACAAGCAAGGGACTTGTGAGGTAGAAGAAAACAAATGAAACACCTCTAAATATCCCCTTTCAGTTTGTTTTTTGCTGGTCATTTACTACTGGGACTGCAACCTGTCCTTAAGCCACATAGATATTTTAGATGTATATTTACCAAAGTGTACCTTCTGTGCTTGGACAGAAATATGATGGCATCTGGAAACACTAGAATAAGGAAGCAAATTTGAGACAAACAGCACAATGCAAAGGTAGTATTTTTAAGTATCAAAGATAGTGAAATCTGATTCGCTGGTGCTGGAGAGAAGAGAAAGAGGATAATTTACTCCTAAGCCAAATTTCTAGTGGCTCAGAAATAGAGACATAGAAACTAAGACTGCCAAATGTGAAAGTGATACTATTCAAAATTTTAATAGAAAAATCCTTTTCAAGAACTACTAGAAAAAAATGAAACAGGAAACTTTTTCTACCCCAAATTTAAAATGTTTAGCAAAGTAAAAGTAGACAAATAACCAGTGAAGGGAAATGGCACAAATCAGGTCAAGTGGCAGCATCTCTTACAGGAAAACAAAAAGAAAGCAACTTAAGACAAAGATGTTGCCCAATAGCACACGAAAGGAAAATTGGTTGACAAATATAAAAGTTGACATCACTCATACACACAGTAGTTTAGCTTAAAAACAGTAAAATCTCACATTTTAGCCATGAGGACAATAAATATTTGAGAGCAGAATTTCCAACACTGGGGACTAAAAAAAGCAGTTATATCCCATTTTCTTTGGGGTGCTTAGAGTAGAAGAAGAATGTCTTTAGTAATGTGGCAGTTTCTACCCAATGATAAAATGTTTGTATTCTCTGAGCCAATGTACTTATTTTTGAGAATGTTTTCATAAGAGAATAGGACAGTGTTATAAATTATTGGGATTAAGACATAAAATTGAGGCAGTATTCTTTAAATTAAGGATAAACTGAACACAAAAGTCCACCAAAAGTAAGTTGCTGAAATACATTATTCTAAAAGAGTCACAATTCCTGTCAGATTTGGTTTCAGTACACACAGGCACTAAAAAAAGGCCAAGGAACAAGGATCACTGTAAATTCAAGGCCAGCATGAGCAACATAGAGAGACCTTGCATCAAAACAAAACAGAAAACAAAAAAAAAGCATTACAAGTCCTTATATGAAATGCCAAGTTAACAGTACATTTTAAGTAAAAGAAATTAAACAAGTCTTCAGCTCTACTTATTTATTGTATATATAATTCTAGGCTGTGTATAGACAATATATAGAACAGCAACTTTTAACTGCTTTGACAAAGAAGGAGACAGGACCGTGGGAGGCCTTCACATGCTGCTACCTAGATACCTTCAAGCAGGTATGGACTAGTTTAGTTGTCAATGCATTTTTGAAAACGTAAATAGTATCAACATAAGCATTCCTAGGAAGATTTCCTTTCAAAGGTAGTCTTTAAGCCATATTTTAGAAAATATAAAAATCCACTCAAGAAATCATCTAGAATAAATATATAAAGTGATAAACAAGATTTTGTTCATTTTAGGAGTTAGTAATCCCACATCTTCAAGAGGTTTATACTTTTTTGAGGAAGTAAAGAGAACATCACATTATTTTAACATATAAGGGAGGAAAAACTTACTTAGGAATAACAAACAGATTCTAGACCTATCACTATTTACATTTCCTTAGACTATACCATGGGCCACTGCTTTACTATCTGTAAATTAAGTGACATGTAATGGGTCTGTATAACTTGTTCCAGATTATACAACTTTAATTCAAAAAATTGACATCCAATATGTAGATATAATCAGGAATTTACCATTAGCAGACAAACTATTGGTGCTATGAATTCCAAAAGAAATGATAGTTTTAGTATATGATCATTAAATAAGCTTTTAATCAATACATGAAAAGAATCTATGATATAATTTGATATAATTTGAAACAAGAAAAATGACTCCACAGAACGATTGCATTATTGAGGGCATGTATACATTAAGGTAGAAGTAGTCCTCATAGAATAATTATGTTTGTCAGAAGCAAAGTGCCAAAGTGACTAAGGAGTTGAAGTTACTTTCCAGGAACTGGAAAGATCTTTATATTCTATGAACACTAAACGCCAACATTAGTGTTTATTCAGACTTAGATGATAATCAAGGAACATCTAAGAGAGGTCATGTCTTAAGTTATGCCACACCTGAAGTATAGTGCAAAATTTAAGAGTCATGAGAAATTCTAACTACTGAAAGTTGAAGAAAGCTCCTGCATACCATTTGAAATTAGACCTACTATTTGAAAACATTTTAATCTTTAGAGTCACTGTCTCAGAGAAAGGTTAGCCATCTGCTTTGAAAACACTCGTTTGAAAGCTTCCTTTATATCCTGATTCCTGAAGCTGTAGATAAAGGGGTTAAGCATAGGGGTCACCACTGTGTACATCACAGCCATGACAGTCTCCTTAATGGTTGAGTTATTAGATGATGGACATAAGTAGAGACCAATGATTGTCCCATAGAAGAGCGATACCACAGAGAGGGGGGAACCACAAGTGGAGAAGGCTTTATGGATGCTTCTGGAAGAGGGGACCTTGAGGATGGAGGACACTATTCATGCATAGGATGAAAATATCAGCAGGAATGGGACAATAATGACGAGTCCTCCCAAGATAAATATCATCAACTTATTGATCTGAATGTCAGACCAGGCTAACTTCAGAAGAGCTGACATATCACAGAAAAAGTGAGGGATCACGTGGTTAGCACAGAAAGAGAGCCGAGCCATGAGCAGAGTGTGTGACAAAGAGATGACTGTGGTCAGTAGCCAAGATAGTGCCACCAGGCAGAGGCACAACTTAGGGCTCATGATGCTAGTATAGTGCAAGGGGAAGCAGATGGCCACATAGCGGTCATAGGCCATGGCCACAAGGAGGGAGCTCTCAAGATCTGCAAAAGCAGGAAAAAGTACATTTGTGCCAGGAAGCCTGCATAGGGGATGGATGGAACTTAGCTCTGCATGTTCTGCAGCAATTTGGGAATAGTCACAGAGGAAAAGCAGAAGTCAGAGAAGGACAAGTTGCTAAGAAACAAGTACATGGGTGTGTGGAGATGAGAGTCCAGGTGAATGAGTATGATGATGACGAGGTTCCCCAGGGTGGTGGTGAGGTACATGGCCAGGAACAAGACATAGAACAAGTTTTGCTGGTGTGGTTCAATAGGCAAGCCCAGGAGGAGGAACTTTGAAACAACAGTTTGATTTCCTCTTTCCATGTTGATTTCTTAACTTTTTCAAACTTAAGAATGATTTGTATGAATGTACAAACATACACAATGCCAATGCTTTAGGAAGACATTTTTAAAATCTAAATCTAACACTTGTGAGTAATAAATATTACTTCATTATTTTGTATTTTTCTAAGCATGTAATAAATAGTCACATAAAACATGGTACAAGGGCATAGATTAAACTCAGAAATACTGAATTTTTAAAGAACGTTCTTCTGAAAGTACACTTGTTATCTCAAGTGGAAAGCTGAAGCTGGAGGATCTGAAGTCCAAGGGTTGCCTGGGCCATGTAGCAAGCTTGAGGCCAGCCTGGCAATTTAATGAGACCCACCTCAATCTAAAATTAAAAAGGACTCAGGCTTAGAATTTCTAGTGCTGTGATAAAACATCATGACCAAAAGCGACTTGGTGAGAAAAGGATTTGTTTTGTTTACACTTCCACATCACAGTTCATCAATAGGGGAAGTCAGTCCAGAAATTTAAGAAGGCAGGAACTAATGCAGATGCCATGGAGGAATGTTGCATACTAGGTTTCTCCATCTGCTTTCTTGTAGTAGCTAGGACCATCACCCACAGTGAGCTGTTATCTTCTGCATCAATAATTACCTTAAAAACAAATTCCATGGGTTTGCCTAGAAACCAGTTTGGTGGAGGAATCTTCTTAATTGGGCTTTCTTCTTTCCAAAGGATTCTAGCTGGTATGAAGTTGTCATAAAAGCACAAGCTGTTGGTGTAGAATACTTGGTTGGATAGCATGTACAATACGCTATGTTTAATCTTCAGCCCTGGATTAAAAAAAGTTTTATAAGTGTGCCATGAGTGGAATTGGATGAACAAAAAGCTACAAATAACACAGAAATCACCACTCTTATCACTCTGGAATGGTGTCACAGTGAAAGTGGTGGTAAAAACGCTGACAGTGGTATTGCTACTAAGTCAACAGCAACAATTACCTGAGCTTGCTCTTTCCCTATACCAGGATATATACATGAAATGTATGGCCTTCTTTGCCTTTCATAACAACCTTATGAGATGGGTACTATACTTTTATTTTAAAGAGAAATAACCAAACATTTATATTCATCTAGTAATTCATCCAAGATCTCACACCTATTAAACAACAGTCTTGGGTGTTAAATCTAGATAGTCTCACTTCAGAGCCTTGTTTTCAGCTAGGAGAATGTCTGGAAATGATTATACATGCAGGTTGGGGTATGCTATCTGGAGAAAATCATACCAATGAAAATGGAGACAAAATGAATTGTTTTTTAATGATGTCTAACAGCTATGGGGGAAGCTTCAGGAGGACTATCCAGCAACACAACCAATCCAACTTGTTCAGGAAACACAGTGAGTGCAAACAATGTACTGGTTTGGTAGAAGAGCACAAAACAACTAGAAATCATGGAGTAGACAATACAAGTAATCCAATTTAGGGATCAAGGAACTGATCATAGTCCCTGAATTGACTGAATGCATTAACATATGGAGAATAAACATGAGATACGAACTCCTGATGGTGAGTCTTTCCTCTCTCCCTATCATTTCTCCCTTTTGAGTCATCACTGTGCTCATCATTTCAGGATGCAGACAGGGCAGAAAAACAGAAATCATAGTTTTCTTAGTTTTTGTTTTCCAAACCCTGAAACCCAGAGTAAGTAAAAAAAAAATACTGGCAGATCAAAACAGTAATGACAAAACAAAACAATAATCAACAACAACAACCTCCTGGCAAAAGTAAGAGGAGAAAAGAAGCATCTTCAGAGAAACCAAGAATGATTCCTTGACATGAGAGGCAGAGTAGGGATGGGTCAATGGTCTGTGTGTGGGTTCCCCTTAAAGGGGGAGATGGCAATGCCATTAGCAGACATGAGGACAAGACACAACTTGAATAGGAGGCTAATAAAGTCTTTCAAAACTACCAACTTAATAAGGTCGCAAATATGACACATGTAATGAATTGACTTTCATGAAGAGAAATAAGCATGATACTAATGTGTATTGAAGAAACCAGAAGGCAATCAACATTGTATGTATGTCTCCCATTGTGTCATGCCCTAAGTAGTCAACGGGAACCACTCACTTTCCTTTCCAAATAATTAGAAATAAGCTGAAGAGAAAATTATCTCTAATAAAAGTTCTTACGTTACCAGGCATAGTGGTGCATGCACTTTAATCTCAGAGGCAGACAGATCTCTGTGGGGTTCAGGGCCAGCCTAGTCTACAGAGCAAATTTTAGGACAGTCAGGACTGTTTCACAGAGAAACTTTGTCTCAAACAAAACAAAACAAAACAAAACAAAACAAAACAAAACAGAAAAAGTTCTAAGATCAACAGTAAGTGTGTGTAAATACTGTCAACATTATTATTCATCAGGGAAATGCAAATTGAAATCACTGGAAGATAGTACTTATCTCACCATGGAAGCAGAAACAAAGGTTAAAAATTGTAAATGTTAGCAAGGATGTAAAGCAAGACTTTTTATACCAGTAACATTTTATTTATATGTAGCTGGAGAGATGGCTCAGTGGTTAAGATTCATCACTGGCTACTCTTCTAGGGGAGCTGCGTTCAATTCCCAGCACCCACATTGGTGGCTCACAACCATCTGTAATTCCACTTCCAGGGGATCTTGGTTTCTGGCTTTTGTGGCCACTGTATAAATATGATATATATTTATAGATTCACATGGAGGCAAAATACCCACACACATAAGGATGAATTAAAAATTTAAATGTTCATTGCCTTATAGTTACATTATATATTATATAGTATATATTTAAATATATATTATTTACAGTGAGAAACTGAGATAGGAAATACATAAAAATTAATTAAAAATTTAAATATATTGCCTTATAATTATAAATACACATTCTATTTATTATATCATTTGTAGTGAAAATGAAAAATAGTAAAGGTACTTTGTTACTTGCAGTTCTTAAAATCCAGCATCCAACCACCTCTGCCTTTGCCTGATTGAGAACACTAATGAGATAAGCTGACAACTGAGCACTGTGTGTTAAACCAGAGGGGATTTGAACAAGGGACTTGCAGTCACAAGTTCTCTAACTCATAAATATAGAAATCATTTCTTAGAGGAGGCTCAGAGACAGTGGTGCTCTGGTAAATTCCAATCAGTTCTGGCTAATTTAGTAAGAAACAGGTTCCTTACATTGGGTATCTTGGCATCACTCACAGCAATTTATGAGACTTTTCCAAACACTTGATAGAAAAACCTATCCTATAAATAGTCAATATCATGTGCTTTAGTGAACTTTTTGTCATTCATTCATTCATTCATTCATTCATTCATTCATTCATTCATTTATTTTTTACACTCCAGATTTTATTCCCCCTTCCTAGTCCACTCTCTGACTGTTTCACATTAGTGAATTTTTTAAACTATCAAAACGGGGATGGAGCATAGTACAATGGCAGACCTTGTCCAGGATGTGAGACTTGAACTTGATGGTGTGTATGAGTTGAAGAGATTTTGGAAGATTTCAGTTAGGAGGAATGAGCTGGAGAAATCTATTATACAAAATAGTGACTATAGATACCAATATATCTTCTTTAAAATATTTTTAATGGATATAAAAATGTTCTCATTACAAAAATCGTAACTATGTGAACCAAAGTATATTGCTAATTAGCTAGAGTTGGCCATTCTGCAGTGCATATAGCCTTCAATGAATCTTATTGTCCATGATAAGCACATACAGTTATAATAATTATTTTTTAGCAGTGATATACATGCACCAAAAAAGTTGGAAATGATCACATTGGGAAGCACCAATTAAACAAGGGTGAAACTGGCCATTAGTAATATGAGAAGGCTACAAGTATGAACCATATACATAATTTCAATTTATTTTTAGATACAAACATATTTTTTCTGGACTTCATAATTATTTTTGTGAAGTTCATCCATTTTGGACACACTTTCTGTCCCTCAATGATATGTTATTTTAATGTATACTCCATAATATATTCATCTATCATACTAACTTGTATTTTATTTTAATAAGCATATTTAAATGGAAAAAACCCAATTACATTAACATTTTATTTAAGCCTGAATACCAAACCATCCATTTCATCCTGGAATCAATAATAGCATGTTTCTCCATCCTTTTCAAAATCCCGTATGCACTGTACACTTATAGGACAACTTGTCTTGAATTAGTCTCTTTTAAGTGTCAATGATAATATGTAGCTTATGGTTACCTAATTAAAATATAATCTGAGGTATAGCTTCATTATGGAAAATTTTATATATAATTAACATGATATATAAAACTTTCTTAGGGATAGCAGTTCAGAGCATTAAAAATTTGCCTTTGGCATGGTACATGCTTGAGAAACATTTGAACTCTACAGAACTCTTGAGGAGAAGTCAAGTCATAAGTCCATACAACACACAATGAAGAAGAGATCCATGATGAAAACAACTGTCCTGTTTCCCCTAAAATCACTAAAAAACTCTCAGAAAACAAAAATTGAGTCAGGGTCTTTGGAAGGTAGAAGGGACATCAAACAACTGAGTTTGGGGGCTGCAGGAGAGTCCTAGATATGGAGACTTGGAACATTAAATCACAGTCTAGACATGGACTGGGCAAATTAGAAACTTGGCTGAGTCAGGCACTCAATGAAACCAATGTGGTCAGTCTAAAAACAAAACAAAACAAAACAAAACAAACAAACAAACAAACAAACAACAACAACAACAAAATCTTTGGCAAAGGCCAGGCTACCATGGACAAATTAAAATGAAGTTTATTGATACAACCTCGCCCATAACACTTTTCTCACTTTTTCGAAAGCTACAGTTTCTTCATGCCCTCTCTGAAGGCTGAGGTGATAGTGGACCATGGAGCAGTTAAAGGTAGGCATTTAAAGGACAACACAACCTTGGCCCCTTGACAGCTCTTCTGAGTTTCTTCTCTGTCAGCTTTACCCTGGAGCAGGTAGCATGCTACCACCAGCAGCCTTCTTGTTGGTATGTATCTATCTCTCCTACCTCAAAAAGAAGATCCAATTTGTCTATATGCCCTCACTCTCCTAATTCTTCATCCACATGCTGTAGAATCTGGGAGGAAAGAAATTACTAGTCTACCTCAGTCCAAGGGCCACTTAGTACACAGGAGCTGCTTATACTGTAGAAAGACACAAGGACTCATTTGGAAGCAATTTAGGTAGGAGAATCTCTCTTGCCATCTGTAGACACTAAACTTTCCTAGTCTTTGCATCCGATTCTCTATTAAGATAAGTTTGTTTTTATTTTATGTATGTAGATGCTTTGCCTGCATGTATGTCCATGACCAGATGCATGCTAGTGCCCATGGTGGCCAAAAGGGAGCATTAGTTTTCCTGGAACCGGAGTTACAGATGGCTATGAGCTACCATGATGGTGCTGGGAATCAAACCCAGGTTTA
This sequence comes from Grammomys surdaster, assembly GCF_004785775.1. NCBI lineage: Eukaryota > Metazoa > Chordata > Mammalia > Rodentia > Muridae > Grammomys > Grammomys surdaster. The sequence continues at coordinate 8,718,759 of NW_021621078.1, forward strand.
AGCAGTTTCTTCAACTATGGACGCATCCCATCAGCTCTGAATTGAATTATTGTCAATGAAACAATTAGACAGATGGCTACTCCACTTCTTTACCTCTTATGAAGGTGTCAACAGGAAGAGATGAGGAGATGGCTCACTGGGTAAAGTACTTGTCACACAGGTATGAGGACCTGAGTTTGAATCCCAACCACAGGCATTAAAAGCCATGCATGACTATGCATCTGTAATATCAGCTCATTGGGGTAGAGACCAGGGATACCAGGGATCTCTGAGCTCAGTGCCTAGCTAGCCTAGCTGAAACAGAGAGCTTTGGTTTTAGTGAAGAGACTAGATCTGAAAATAACATGAAGAACAACCAAGGAAGACATCTGATAGCAATCTCAAGCCCCTGCATGCATATACTCCCATAAATAGGCACACCTATGCATGAGCAGGCACATATCTGTATACCACACACAAATAAATACATAAACCAAACAAATACAAAATAATTTATGTCCAGGGAACACTAGAGGCATCAGAGTTGAAGGGAATAAAATGGAGAAAGGTAGCCTAAGATATCAAGGAGCATGTTGTGATATACACAGCATTTCAGTGGTGAGTTTTTTCAATTCACTCTGCTTCTACAAACATCATTATAATGAGAAAATACAAAAACTTACCTCTTACTGCAGTGTTCTCTAGAGAAACACTGTGTTGTAACATTTGTAACATTGAAGACTCAATGCCGCATGAATGCAATACTTTTCCAAATGTATTTTGATCCTTACCCTCTGAATGAGCCCCAAATCTTGGTATTAGAGAAAAGATATGAGAACCAAACAACAGGTTTTATCTTAAATGAGAAGTTGAGTTTATTTCTAAACATATTAAAATTATGAGCACTTGATGGACAAGGATGAAAAGTAGCTTCTTATAAGGGCCCCCCAGGATGGTCTCCCACACACTATCTTCCTAGACCTCAGTGTATTCAGAGGCCCTTAGGAGTTAGGATTCATTAGCTACTGATTATGATCTTGGCAAATTGAGAGCAATTGCTGGCCTTACACTTAAATATTAAGTGACTTTTACAGATCATATTTTGGAACTGTGTTTAGAATTATTGATTTGTAAAGTAAAAAGTACTGAAAATATATCATAGATTACTTTCTATTAAGAGCTTTGGTGATCCCCAATTACAAAGAAATGACTTAGTACTGGTGACGGTAGAGAATAAGTGTGGGGCAGTGGGCTATGAGAAAAGGCCAGAAAGCTTGGTAGAAAGCTCTGGAAGCCCCAGATCTTGGTCTGAAGAAGGCCATTAGAACGGAAGGCGCTTCGAGCATCCCAAAGTTATCTGGCTCTCTTAGCTTCAGCTCCCCACAGCCCCTCCCACTGAGAGGTCCATGGCCTGTGATCACGTAGGAGTAGCACCTTCATGCAGATGAGGCATTCCCAAGCTCTCAATAGGGGTTACCTGCTGCCGCCCCAAAACCTGTATATATTGGCCAAGCTCAAAAGTAAATGTGTGTGAGATCCTTCCCGCTGTTGGAGAGCTTTGTCGTGGTTCCTCCCCGTCGCTGGCCAGCCTGCGCACTTCAAAGAGCTGTAACACTTTTCCCCTCTCTGCTGCCTTGGAGGCGCTGAAATGCGTTTTTTGGGACAGTGTAGCGGCGAACTCTCCCTGCCTGCTCACCACCCATCCGGGGTTGCCCGCAGACAGCTGCTGTGGGGCCCATCTGGAGATGGTCCCGCAAATAAGGGTGATGGCTTCTAAATTATCCTGTAGAATTCTCCTTTAGAACTATCTGTGAAAGGATTTCAGAATGGCTACCTCTTCTGAATCCCATGCCAGCTTACCTAATTGGTCTGATTCTGGCTCCATTTAGACCCTGCTTCCTGTCTCCTGCTTCCACACTGCATTTCCAGATGGAGTCCCTATAACTGTCATCTCACCCCTTTCTTCTACAGGACACGGACTCCCAGGATCCCTGAGTCCCAGAGAAGCTCATTAGTAACACACCTAGCATGTTCCCCTGTACCTCACTGCCATGCTATTCTAAATCACGTATCTAGATAAATTATGTTAACAGCGAGAATTCTGGCTTCATTCCAATTCTGACAGTCTCAGGAATGCTTCACTTACCCTCCATGGTCTTTGTTCATAATTATTTTCATTGACTTCTGCAGTAGAGGGATACACAGAAATGGAAAGCAACGATGACTTCCAACTCTTATTGTATCACATTAAAACCCACTGAAATTGTGAGCTAGGTTAATTATTTGTCAATAAAGACTTTGTTTAAAAAAAAAAACCACAGTATTAGAACCAAACACACTGAACCACTTGATACATTGCTTGACTCTCTCTCAATACATTGCCTTGTGTTATTCAGTGACAATCTCTGTCTCTGTCTCTGTCTCTGTCTCTGTCTCTGTCTCTCTCTCTCTCTCTCTCTCTCTCTCTCTCTCTCTCTCTCTCTGTGTGTGTGTGTGTGTGTGTGTGAATTCTACCTGTTTTCTTTGGTAAACTTTAAGTTCTGTGATATGGAGAAATGTGTTGGTTGATCTACATAAGACCTTTTATTCATTTGTTTGTTATATCATTCTGTGAGATAGTTACTACTTAACTATCATGTGCAATGCAGTGAGTCACATGCTATGGTGGGAAACCGCAGCCAGGACAACCTGATTTCTGGCCTTAGAAGTCTCCAATCTAGCTGTTATAGAGGACTACTTACCTACTAATAAGTTTTAGCTTCTTACTAGTAACTTACTAGTAAAAGTAATGAAATATGTGGTGCAATATTATCAAGGGGACTTAATTTTATTCACTGATTGAGAGAAGATATCCTTGTTTTCCTTATTATTTTCTTCTATTATTGAAATTATATTGTATCATTTTTCTTGTTTCTTTTACTTCTTCCAAACCCTCCCATATAAACCACCTTGGTTTCTTTCAAATTTAATGCCTCCATTAAATTTTATTAATTGTTGATACATGAATATTTGGAACAAATTTACATTCGGAAAAGCCCAGAGGTTATCAAGAACTTAAAGAAAATTTACAAAGTAAGAAAAATTCATGGTAACTGAGGTGATAAACCTGGAGAGGCTGACACTACTTATTTACATTTGTGAAGACACATATTTATTTACATTTTTACACATTCCCTATGACTTTTTATGGTAAATAGATGGAAGACATTTGAGACCACAGGAAAGGAGCCTACTGGGAACAAACCAGGGTAAAGTTGATGGTGGTGGTGGCTTAAACTTCTATACTGGCAGTGAAGACAACCTACTGTTGATATTGATAGCATACTACCTGATCAGCCTTGGTTAGAGAGAGGACTGAAAGAGCTGAAGGGAGTTTGCGGTCCCATGGGGAGAGTGACAATACCAACTAACCATAGTTCCCAGGGTCTAAACCACGAGCCTGGGAACACACATAGAGGGACCCATGGCTCCAGCTGTATATGTAGTGGAGGATGGCCTTGTTGGGCATTGGTGGGAGAGGAGGCCTTTGGTCCTGTGAAGGCTGGATGCCCCATTGTAGGGGAATTCAATGGTGTGAAGGTGGGAGTGGATGGGTTGGTTGGTGGCAGAATATCCTCATAGAAGCAGGAGGAGGGGATGGGATGGGGGTCTCTGGGAGCCAGATGTTGAAAAGGGATAACATCTGAAATGTAAATAAATAAAATATCCAATAAAGAGATAGAGAGAGAGGAGAGAGAGAGAGAGAGAGAAATATTAGTTCATTAATTTAGATATTACTCTAAGCCGTGTTACCAGGATTAGGGCCAAAGTCAGACAGATTTTCTGCTAAAACACCATGCAGTTGGCCCCTAGACCAGTTGTTAATACTGTTCCCTTCTGAAATGTATTGAGCTGTTGCTCCATAGTTTTTATTGCTCTCAACATGATTGTCTTCCAGGGTCCTACAAGAATGGTATTTTAAGGTCTATTTACAGCATCCAATCACTTTCATAGTCTAAAGTTACAAACTCTTCTACATTCCTAAAAAACTAACAAAATCAACCAACCCATCAATCAATTAATCAGTCAATCAGTCAAGAACAACATGGTCCAGTTCTTCAAAGCAACACCTCACTCTCTGATACCAAGTTATGCATTAGTTACTTTTCTGTTGTTGTGTTAATGTGCCATGTCTGAGTCAAATTTCCATAAAAATTTTATCTATATACAGATGTGCTTGCTCAGGCAATTGGTTAGAAAGTGACATTATAATCAAGACATGAGTAATAAAAGACAAAGGTCAGACTTGGGAAGCACATAAAGAGTTCAAGGTTCTTTATATTGGATTTTATTGCCACATTTGGGGTTATCGTTTGGGAAATTAAGAACAACAGCAGGGAGTCCTAAATGAAGCTCTAGGATACTAATGGATATATAGGGGCTAACAAAAGGATATAAAGTGATGAAATGGGGTAGGTTGGTTGCCATAAGGAGAGGTATCAGAAGAAATAAATCCAACATAAATTAAAGTCTGATCCATGCCATCCTGATGCTAATATTTTAGAAAGAATAGTGGATCTATTCTTTCAATAGTGGGAGAAAATGAAGAGAAATTAATAATCACATAGTCTTGCCTCAAACATAGGCTCAAATCTTTAAACTGTATGATATGGGAGGCTGTTGAGCTCCAATTTCCAGGTGCTAAAAAAATCAGGTTACCATCTCTACTTGACTTTATATGAAGAATAAAAATACATATCTATAAAGTTTTTACATTCCAATTTTGAAAATACAAATGAACACAAGAATAGCATTGTTAAAAAATAAACTACCTCTAGCTCATTGCCTCATAAGTGGAGCAAATTTACAGACATTGGGAATAAGATAATTCCCAGGAAAATACAAAATTCAATGCTGTAGTGAGAGTTTTACAAAAGTTTGTTTAGGGCAAGGCCGTCTGGGGAAAGATTATATAGACATGAACACAAATTAGGATGAGGAGAACATTTAGATACAAACTTGAATGCAGTTTTCTATAGGATGTTATTATGAGACATTATTATGTATCCTGAATGATAAGATTTCTCTTTGTTGTGAATATCAAAATCAGGTCATGAAGATTATTTTAAAAATGAAATAACAGACAAAAAACGTTCAGAACACAGTGACAAGATCCCAGGACACATATTAATGATGTACAGAATAGAGATGTCATTTAGAAAAATATAGTGTAACAGTTCTTGTGGCCAGATTTTTGGCTATTTATGAGTTCATATTTATATATTCCATCTCTGCCCTTCTCACTTCTAACCAGACAACACTAGGCAAGAGAGAAAGAAGGCTAGAGGGAAAAGAGGTCATGAATTTCCTTAAACTACTTCTTGCTGATTAGGGGCATCAAGTTCCCTTGGAACAATTTTGTTCTCTTTCCCAGAATATGTCCAACCAGCAACCAGCAAGCAACAAGCAGCAAACAACAACAGCAGGAGTGGCAGCAGCAGCAGCACCACCACCACCAGTAGGATAAGCAGCAGCAACTGCATTTGTTCTTAGGAGTATAGCATTTTTATATTACTTGATTACTCTATAAAACCATCTGAAATGTAGTTACAGTCTGAAGATAGTTTTCTTTTGAAATACTCTTTTTAGGGCTGCCTTCATGTCTCTGTTCCTCAGGCTGTAGATGAAGGGGTTCAGCATGGGAGTCACCACTGTGTACATCATAGACATGACAGTGTCCTTCAGAGTAGAGTTATTAGCTGATGGACATAAATAGAGACCAATAATTGTCCCATAGAACAGTGACACCACAGACAGGTGAGAACCACAAGTGGAGAAGACCTTGTAGATGCCTCGAGTTGAAGGGACCTTGAGGATGGAGGACACAATGCGTGCATAAGACACTATGATGAGTAGAAATGGAAGTATAACAACAAGCCCTCCTATGATCAATATCACCAACTCATTAATGTGAATATCAGAGCAGGCCAGCTTCAGGAGAGCAGACAGATCACAGAAAAAATGAGGGATCACATTGTTTTCACAGAAAGACAACCTAGTTAAGAGCAAAGTGTGCAACATGGCATGGGATGTTGTCAGCACCCAGGACAGCAGCACCAGACTCACACAGAGCTTGGTACTCATGATACTGGTGTAATGAAGAGGGAAGCAGATGGCCACATAGCGGTCATAGGCCATGGCTACAAGGAGGAAACTCTCAAGATCTCCAAAAAACAAAAAGAAGTACATTTGTGCCAGGCAGCCTGCATAGGGGATGGATGTGTCCTGGCTCTGCATGTTCTGCAGCAACTTGGGCATTGTGACAGAGGAAAAGCAGAGATCAGAGAAGGACAAGTTGCTGAGAAACAAGTACATGGGTGTGTGGAGATGGGAGTCCAGTCGAATGAGGATGATGATGATGAGGTTCCCCAGGACGGTGGTGAGGTACATGGCCAGGAACAGGGCGTAGAACAGGTGCTGGTGCTCTGCGGGGATGGGCAGGCCCAGGAGGAGGAACTGAGAGATGACAGTCTGGTTGTTTCTAGGCATAATCTTTTTGTAATATCTGTAAGGGTAATAGTAGGCTACCTGTAAATATATAATAAAAGTGAACATATATGGAAGACAAATACTTTATCATAATTTTATATTTATCATATTATCTCTGACTGTATTTCCAATAGCTGGAATTTCTATAACAACAAATTCCTTGGTTTCTTATATGTGTTTCAATATTTCATCCTTTAAATTCTACTGTGTTCTGAGATACAAAATGTATTATCTTTTCTCTTATTTCTTAGTCTGTTATGTGGCCTCATTGATTATGATTTGTCAGTTTCTTGCATCTCAATGTTCCTTAGGCCTCAGTGAAGGTTGCCTTATTTTATAATTATAAGTCTAGCCGGGCAGTGGTGGTGCACGCCTTTAATCCCAGCACTTGGGAGGCAGAGGCAGGTGGATTTCTGTGTTCGAGGCCAACCTGGTTTACAGAGTGAGTTCCAGGACATCCAGGGCTATACAGAGAAACCCTGTATTGAAAAACCAAAAAAAAAAAAAAATATTCAGCAATGAGAACTTCATGTAGTTGATTGGTTTAGATTACAATTTAAGACTCAGGTTGGATTTTTATCTCCTCTCCTCTCCTCTCCTCTCCTCTCCTCTCCTCTCCTCTCCTCTCCTCTCCTCTCCTTTCCTCTTATATTGCTAAGATAAATCTCATATCTGCCTAGAGTAGGTGAGAACTACTAGCTTTTCCCCACTGTGTCTGGAACTCACCCTCCAGCACTCAACGCTTCAGTCAGCTTCTTATAACTGACTCCCAGCAGATTGTAAACTCCGTTCTGGAAAGGCATGTCTGCCTTTGACCTGCTGCAGGGACATTCTGCTTGTTGACTGCATTTACCCAATATATCATTAATGTTATTAGCTGCATTTTGCACTAGAAAATCCAGTTACATCTTTTTCAAAGATGTCAATGCTCTATGAAATTAGAATATCTACCACTGTTAATCCTTCCCTGACAAGAATTTCTCAGGTTAGTTCTTCACTCCTAATTTTGACATTCTGTCATAATTTGTGTACATATCATGAACACATATCATACGCTTGAAACTTACTCATGTTACCAAATCAAATGATTCTCTGCATATCTTTATAATTCAATCATGTGATGTCATTGATATCAGTATCCTAAGAAAAAAATATGGTGGCAGTTTTAGCAAGTGTGGAAATACTTCTATGCTAGTCTTGTATGTGCTCCTTCTCCAACATTCGTGCCCCATGTTCTCATTAATTTTACGTGTTATCTCTGCTTGGTCTTTCTATCAGTGTTGCACACACTGTGCAATTGGGTTAACATTTACCCCAGTGCACTGAGTGAGTCAATTACCTGGCATAATGTGATGTGTTCATATACACAACTGAAAGCATTGATGAATAATCTGCAGTCTCCCAAGGAAGAAAAGACTCTGGCTGTTAGAGTGCCTTTAGTTTCAAGACCATAGCTTCCAGGTCTGTCCTGGATATCAGTCCACATACAGTTTTCAGATTGGCCAGATCATAATCCAGAGATTTGATTTATTAAAAATTGACCTTAATTTATACTTTCTCTCTCTTACAATCATTTTCTACTGAGACAACCTGATTTCAACAAAACTCACTATAGATTAAATCTGACAAAAGAAACATAAAGACTTGCAGAAAGACAGACTGCTTATATCTTTCTCTTAAAATGATTAATTCATCTTCATTAACAAGTTTTATATTTCACAGTTCTCTGCTGACATTAAGGGAAAGAAAATGTCTACTGAAAACTCAGAGACAGTTTGTCAGAAGTTTGCTTCCCATCTATCTGACAAGATAACATTTCTGGTGTTGAGCATGACTAGGAATCACACATGAGAAAGTTAATGTGCAAACGCTGCGTGAAGTACGCAGCTTCATGTTTCCTAGAGCCATGGGAATCCCAGCTCCCTGGCTGCAGTTAACCCAAGAACTACATAAGATGGTGCCTGAAAATGTAATGTGAGTGAAAACTCACCAGGATATTTATTAAAATGTTGATTTACCTTCGATTAAAATATTTAATTTTAAATTCACATCCGAAGAAAGGGCATTGCTGTTTTAAATGGGCTTAGCTACATTTTAATTGACAGAGTATCAGTTTCTTTAGAAAAATTGAAGTTCCATTTCTAATATGAAACTATAGGTCATTAGTTTCTTCAGAAAAATTGAATGATAGGACATCAATCCATTATTTTTCAAATTTCTTCAGATAACTTTATAATAAAAAATTAAGAACTACTGCATAAAAGCTGTACAGATTACAGAGCTACAATTGTTACAATTGTTACAATGAAGTGACAGAGTCTGGTAAGAATGTAATGTGTAGTGATATAGGTGAATATTATCATCAAAACATATCTGGAAAACAGTAGTCAACATGCTTGTAGAAGGTAGGAAATCTTGAAAGTCAGAGAGTTATTGAATAGAGAAATATCAAATCTAAAATTCCACACTAAAGAATATCATACAATCTGGGAAAACTCGACCATCCTTCCCAACTCACCAGGATGTATTCAAGTGACTCGGAGACCCCAGCTTGAGATCCTATTCTTGTATTAATTGCAGAACTGTGAAGTAATGTTTCTATGTCCATAATCTGTGTATTATCCCTGCTTATGTCTTCCACAGTACCCAGCCCTGGGCCTGAGGGAACTTGCTCTCCGGGGTCCAGATCCTGGAATAACTCACTAAAGACACATTAATTAGCCAGATCCATTCTGGAACAATTAAGAGTATTACAACTGTGAGTGATCCAGCCCTGATGACATGTGGCTCCATTTATGGGAAGGTGGTAATGGAATGGAACTCATAGGTGGATGTGGAGTCATTGATATCATTGGTGGTTGATAGGTATCTTTCATTCCTAGAACATATTTTGTGGAATGTTAAAGCTGCATTTGGAAGATTCCTAAAGCATTTAAGCACAATAATCTGCATGATTTAAAATATATTAAAATATGATAATTGAACCTAGAATCCTTCAGATTTTGTGGCAGCATATTATGAGAATCACATGCTTTTGAAGAGATTCCCAGATTACCCATTCTCTATCCAACCTAACTTGCTGTAAATAGGCCCTAGGAGAGATACACATGCTACTAACAAATATCAGTAATACATGAGCCAGTTTTCTATATATGTCAATAAATAAGAAAAAAATAACTCCTTCAAATCATGTTCAATTAATTTTCAGGTAAATATACTTTAAAAGTCTGTGGCTTGTTACCTTTCCAGGTGAAACTTTACAGCCCTCTGTCCCATCATCATATTTCTAACATTGTTCATGGGTCTATAGAAAATATACTAACTTCTGCTCTCAGTGCCTATGGCACTTGGCTCTCATCATCTGGTTATGATGCTGAAGAGATGCTTTATATAATGTTATGTTGAAAAATTTCATTCCAGAGAAATCTACATATTTATTGGTCTTATAATCATTGGATTATAGGCTGCACTAACATTTGCATGAAAATAATGTCTGGTAACTCTAAATTATCCAGTATTATACGTCCAAATCTCTATTCTAGTTGTGCATAAAATTCAAGACTTCTATTGATGAGTATCATTTATCCCACACAGACTGACAACCGTGCTTTTTGTGTAATATTTTATAAAGTATTATGCATTGATTGTGATATGTTTCTTCAAACTCATGTGTAAGGTTTTGCTCCAAATGTAGTGCTCAGAGGACTTTGCAGGCATGATGGTATTTTTACAACCCTGACCCAGTCAATAGATCCATCCAGTGATGAATCACAATATGATATCATTATGGAGAAATTGGAGAAACTAAGATGAAGCACATGTTTGGAGTAGGTAGATCACAAACATATTTTTGAAGAGTGTACTTGTTTCTGTTGCTGCACTGTCATCCTCTCTGTCTCTGTCTCTCTGTCTCTCTGTCTCTCTCTCTGCCTCTCTCTCTCTGTCTCTCTATCTCTCTCTCTGTCTCTCTCTGTCTCTCTCTCTGTCTCTCTCTCTCTCTCTCTCTCTCTCTCTCTCTGTGTGTGTGTGTGTGTTTTTCCTGGTTATCATGAGTTGAACAGTTGTTTCTTCCCATATCCTTCTATTGATGTATAGCTTCAATGTGAAATCAGGAATGTTAAACCAAGTGGCCCAGGACAGAAACTTCTGAAACAATGATTAGAATAGCCCTTTCTTTTCTAAAGTAGCTTATTTTAGCTCTTTAGTCACAGAAGTGAAGAACTGACAAGTGGTGTACACATTCCCCAGCAGAAGCGCACACACTTGGGAACTATGCTCATGTTGTATACTACTGTCTGTCCTCTGTCTCTAAATTATTTTAGCCACAGCAGCAGGACCAGCTGTACACTTTAGTCAGGTGAACTTGACAGCATCTTTCTGAATACTTTCCATTTTTGCACTGAGACCTATCTGGATCACAGAGAAAGATGTCATAGGAAATTTTCCTAACACTTATGCAAGTTGTAAGTTCTGTTGTCCTTCTTGAGAGAACTAATTTAGAGAGTGAGAGAGGTGGACTAGGGTGCTATTTCTGTATATGGATATTTTTTCACAATAATAGGAATACTTTATGTCTGTAGGATCAATTTGTAAAGAGCTACTAACAGCTTTGCCAGTATCCTGGGTTGTTTGCAGGTTTCCATGGTGCCCCTTCGAACAATTCCTTGATTAGATGTAACATATTCAGGGCACTGGAAGTTTCTTTACAAATTGAAGGCAGTTTTCTATTGTTGAAAACAGCACCAAGATATCTCATGGAGAGACAAATTGGTGCCAAACAAGAGCCTTTACACCTACTGAATATTTTCCTGGTACTAGAAGGTATTCTGTACAGTACTGGAACAAAAAGGTAAACACTAACCCAGCTATAAACCCTTTGGTCTACAACAATGTCTACATGGTATGCTGGTTTAGAAGTGGCACAAAAGTTGTGTGAGTAACTTACCACTATTTGATTGTTTTTTATTTATTTGCTTGACTAAATCCAATATAATATGATAAAACAAAAACCTTCACATCAGTGCTAGAATAGGGAACCCAACAGAAGGTAAAGGGCCTCGAGTACAGGCACAAGAATCAAAGACCCAGAGACTCTGGAATCCCATACAAATACTAAGCTCAAGTTAAAACATATACATGGAGGACCTGGTGCAGATCTGTAATCTCCACATGCTTGTTGCTTCAATCTCTGCGAGTTCATATAAGCATTGCTTCTTTGATTCAAAGGGCCTTGTTCTTGTGTTCTCCATCCCCTTTAGCTCTTACTCTTTTTCTGCCTTTTTTTCTTTGGAGTTCCATCATCTCTGAGGAGAGGGATTAGGTGGAAGCATTCCATTTAGAGCTTTGTGTTTAAAGGACTTTCTCTTTATTGTCTGGATGTGGGTCTCTGCATCTAATCCTGTCTGCTACAGGAAAGACCTTCTCATCATCAGTGATGATGACTGAATATGACCAGTAATATTTAGTTTTACCCTATGTATTAGTCAGGGTTCTCAGAGTCACTGAACTTATGGAATGTCTCTCTATATTGAGGAAATTTATTGTGATGACTTACAGTCTGTAGTCCAACTAGCCCAACAATGGGCTGCTGTTGATGAGAAGTTTAAGAATCCAGTATTGCTCAGTCCCATGAAACTAGTTGTTTAAGCTGATCTTCTGTAGAAGTAGGTCCCAACAGACGTGCTGGCATGTGAGTGGAAGCAGTTGAAAAAGAGTGAATCTTCCTTCTTCCAATGTCTTTATGTAGGCCTCAAGCAGAAGGTGTGGCCCAGATTAAAGGCATGTACTACCACACCTGGATCTGGGACTTGCTTTTTCCCAGGCTGATCTTGACATTAGAGATATTATGTGCCTCAAAGTTGTTTATTTACTGGCCCGGGCCTAAGTTTTTCATGGCAACTATTCCTCAAGATCTCCATGCCAAAATCCAGGTCAGAAACTTGTGTTTTTCAGCCTCAAGATCTGGATCACAGATGTGCCCTCCAATTCTGGATTGTAGTTCATTTCATATATGGTCAAGTTGACAACTAGGAATAGTCATTACAATCCACCCCTTGTCAACTTGACACAAATAATATCTCATGTCTAAATGAAACAATACCCAGGTCATAAATGTGGCTAACATGATATAACTATTGCTTGTATAATCACAAACTCATTTGTAAATTTAGAATAAGTCAATGCCCCTTTGGAGCATTCTTTTAGTATATCAACTTAAATGCCAATTGGTATTAAAGAAATTGGAAGAAAGCACAAATATCTATACAAATGTGTTTTTAAAAATAAAACATAAGCATTCATACTACTTTATAATCTTCATTTCTATAACTGGTCATATGGCTTTAGATGATATTTATAATTACCTTCCTCTACTACCCATTCTGTATTTCCTCCACCCTCTGGAAGCACCTCATCAGATCTTGGCTCTTTTCATGGAGAAGTGACCCATGCCTTCATTCCTGATATGTCTGTGCTCTTTGTCATCCTGCTTGGATTAGGATGTTATAGTTTCCCATTGACTTTAATCACAGGGTATGATAGTACTAAGAGGCACCCTAACAGATCTCTTGTACTCCAGGCAGAATCCTTCTTACTTCCATTGTGGAGAGGCAATCCTATTTCCCCATGGTAATCTGGATCTATAACCCCCCTTACACCATTATTTCTGTCTTACCCTATTGGTTTAAGGGCATTAGAAGCCTAAATGACAGGGGATGTCTGAGGTTCCAGTTCAATGGAATATTTTATGTGGCTCTTTGTAGGAGCAAGTCCCTCTCTAGAACCAAAACTAGGCTAGCAGAACCTAGGGTTGTGGGGACATGAAGCACAAATTTTCCTAGAGGGTCACTAGGAGTGATACGGAGTGGAACTATTTATTCCCTTTTCCACCCCTTGATTCCTGGACCCATGGATCCTGGCTATGGGGGAAATTGTACAATATACTGGATGCGGATTCAAAGCATATACCGCCTTCTGAAGGACTCCACCCCAGTCTTCCAGGTTGCTGCCAACTAATTGGCATTGTAACTGTGTCTTCAAAAGGCCATTCTATCTTTCTATCAGACCAAGTGATTCAGGATGGTGGGGAACACGGTAAGACTAGTGGAGTCCATGATTGTGGGCCCACTGTCACACTTCTCTGGCTGTGAAATGAGTTCCTTGATCAGAAGCAATACTATGTGGAATACCATGATGATGTATAAGGCATTCTGTAAGTTTATGGATGGTGGTTTTGGCAGAAGCATTATGTGCAGGAAAGGAAATTCATAACCAGAATAAGAATCTACTTTGGTAAGAAAAAAATTTTGTCCTTTCCACGAGGAAGTGGTTCAATGTTGTCAACCTGCCATCAGGTTGCTGGCTGGTCACATCGAGGAATGGTGCCATATCTGGGGCTCAGTGTTGGTCTCTTCTGTTGACAGATATGGCATTTAGCAGCAGCTGTAGCCAGGTCAACCTTGGTGAGTGTAAGTCTGTGTTGTTGAGCCCAAGCATAACCCCCAGCTCAGCCACCATGGTCACTTTGCTCATGTGCCCATTGAGCAATGACAGGGATGGCTAGGGAAAGAGACTGATGATCCATAGAATGAGTCATCTTATCTACTTGATTATTGAACTCCTCTTCAGCTGAAGCCACCTTTTGGAGAGTATTTACATGGAACATGAATATCTTTACATCCCTTGCCCATTTGGAGAGATCTATCCACATACTTCTTCCTCAGATGTCTTTCTCACCAATTTTCCAATCGTGTGATCTTTCCAAGTCCCTGACCATCCAGCCAATCCATTGGCTACAGCCCATGAGTCAGTGAACAGTTGTGCATCTGACCATTTCTTCTTCCAAACAAACTGTAGTACCATGTGTACTGCCCACTGTGAAGATTTTCCTTCACCTGGATCTTTCAGGGTTGTCCTGGAAAGGGATTGGAATGCTGCAGCTGTCCACTTCTGGGTGGTGCTTGCATAAAGTGCAGAGCCATTAGTAAACCAGGTCCTAGTCTCCTCTTCTTCAGTCAGCTGATAATAGGAAACACCCCATGAGGCTATAGGTACATGTTTGGCAGCAGATGGCATTGTAACAGGAGGAGAAACCAAAGGCAGTTGAGCAACTTCACATAACTTGCTTGTGCCTTCAGGACATGCTTGGGCCCCATCACGTATATACCACTTACATGGGATAATAGAATGCTGCTGTGCATGTCCTACTTTATGACTTGGAGGGTCTGATAACACTCAGATCATGATGGGAGGTTCAGGTTCCATGGTATCTTGGTGTCCTATTGTCAAATGTACAGTTTCCACTAAGGCCCAATAGCAGCCCAAGAGCTGTTTTTCAAAGGGAGAATAGTCTGCAGATGATGGTAGAGCTTTGCTCCAAAATCCCAAAGGTCTCTTCTGTGATTCACCTACAGGGGCCTGTCATAGGCTCCAAACAGCATCTCTATCTGTCACTGATACTTCAAGTATCATCAGGTCTGCAGGATCCAAGTAGTAGAGCAGCCTGCACAGCAGCCTGGACCTGTTGAAGAGCCTTCTTCTGTTCCAGGCCCCACACAAAGCTAGCAGCTTTTTGAGTCACTTGGTGAATGGGCCTGAGTAACACACCCAAGTGAGGAATGTACTGTCTCTAGAATGCAAACAGACTCACTAAACATTGTACTCCTTTCTTGGTGGTGGGAGGTGCCAGGTGCATTAATTTATCTTTCACCTAAGAAGGAAAATCTCTGCATGTCCCACATCACTGGATTCCTAAGAATTTTACTAAGGTAGATGATCCTTGAAGTTTGGTTGGATTTATTTCCCATCCTCTGATATGCATATGTGTTACCAATGAATCCAAAGTGGTTGCTATTTCCTGCTCACTTGGACCAATAAGTATAATGTCATCAATATAGTGCACCAATGTGATATTTTGTGGAAGAGACAATCAAGATCCCTTCTAACTATGTTATGGCACAGGGAAGGAAAGTTAATATATCCTTGAGGTAAAACTGTAAAGGTATACTGTTGGTCCTGCTAATTGAAAACAAATTGCTTCTGGTGGTCCTTATGGACAGGTACTGAGAAGAAGGCATTTGCTAGATCAATAGCTGCATACCAGGTACCAGGAGATTTGTTAAAATTTGCTCAAGTATGTGGGACCATGAAAGGATAGCTTGGTTCCTGGTCGAGCACAAACCTTGAACCCTGGACCCTAATGGGACAACAGCAGGTGTTCGGCCTCACTCCCAGATCCCAGGCTCCTGACACGTGGCCAAGACCTCCATTTTACCTTTCAGTCACATAGGGCAATGCCCCTACCAACCCTTCCACAGGTATAGGGCATGATTATAGGCCTCAGGGCCTCAAGGGATTTACATACTAATGAGTTACCTGAAGGCCAGAGGGCATAGCCAATTAAGTATTCCTTCTCAGACCCTCCTCCCTCCTTCCTCCCTACTTAACTCAGGTCTGCCCTGAGTTTCGGGGGGAGGGGTGCAGCCAGATTCATCTACCATTCACCATGACAATAAATCCTTTAAAACCATGGACTTCCTCGTGTCTTTGGGGCCCTGCCATGGGGAACCATGGAGAAGACCTCTAACTAATGAGCTGTTATTGCCACCACTGCAGCGGCAGCTGCCTAATCTCTGGCCAAGGACCTCTCTACATTCCCAATGCAGAGGCCACCAATTTAAGCAAGCTAGCTGACCCATCGACCCAGCCAAGTGAGTGGTTAGTCAGCGATAACCCAGCCAAGTGAGTCCCAGTAACAAAGAGTCTCAGCCCATGGGGTGCTATCAGGGCTCCCCCCACCCCGTTTCTCTCAGCTGCAGGCCAGCCCTGTATGCCCCTGAGTCTCTGTTCTTCCACGCCTCCCAGTGGGGTATGGGAACCCAAGGACAGACCATCAGTCTCCTGGGTCAGGCTGCCTCCACCAAAGGTCCATATGAGTCAGGCTATTATAAATTTCACCTCTCCTGTGTTGACCATTACTGACTAGGTCATTATAAACACTGTTTTGTCTACAATGTCCATTATAATAACTATGATCACCTTGTCTCTGAGATTCAATGCTGCCAATTTGCCCTTGTACCTTGGGGCTCAATTAAACCCATTGCATTTAATTCATCCAATTGAGCAGCAGCATCTCCAAGCCTAAGATCCTGCACAAGGAAAAGGCAAGAACAAAACACTTCAAATGTGCTGGTGCCCCTCTTACCAGTTTACATCTTATAGGATTTGTGAAGGGCATATTCTCTGGACCTTCCCATCATGGAGGATTAGGTTATACACAACATATCCATTCTAGCATTGCAATTTCCCTCAGCCCTAAAATCCCTTCATCAACACTAAGCCAAGGGATATCAGGCATCTCCAACTCCTTTTCAGTAGGCCATTGTTTTAAATGCTTCAGCCAACTATTCAAACAAACTTCTGATGCCTTTTTATTTAACTGTGCAGGCTTCCATATTAAACCTAGAATCTCCACTAAAAGGGCCCATGTCAATAAACTCAACCTGATCTAGTTTTATATTCCTTCCACCGTTATCCCACACCCTTAAAATCCATTCCCACACATATTTCCCAGACTTCTGCTTGAATTAATTAGCAAACACATTAAGCTCCTTAGTATTGTAGCACATTTCCTCATGGACTATGCTTTCTACCTTCACTTTAGGGGCCTGCTTTGCTTCAAGTCTGGTTATAGGTATAGAAGAGACTATTGATGGGCCTTAAGGAACATCAGTAATGTCTTGCCTGGCATTTTCTCCAGAGAAAGTCACTTCTGGTTTATCAAACTCATGTGAAAGAGTCATTACTTTAAGGGGTTGGGGCTGAGGTTACTTACTTTGAGAATCCAAAGATTCACAGTTCTCAGCTTCAATAGGGTCCTCTCACACATCCCCATCCCAAGTTATAGGATCACATTCTTTGCCAATTAATGCCCTTACAATTAATGCTGACATCCTCTCAGGCTGAGACTTGAATTTTCGCTGTAATGATCACCTGTTCCTAACCTAGAAGCTACCTCCAATTGAAAACCTCTCACAAAGGAAAAATTAGTTTTCTCCAATGGAGTTCACTACATATATAAACTATAATAAGTACAGTCTCTATACCTATGTTGAGCAGTAGATGGCCAACTGAAAGAAAAACTAATAGTACTTTTTGGAGAAAATAAATGTTTTTGGTCTGGGTGTTTTTTTAAACCTCATTAGTATTTTCCTTATACCTTGTGTCTTCTGATTTTATGTTGTTGTATATCTATATGTACTACTTGTACTTTTTCTTTGGTTTTCCTTTTTTTAAAAAACTTGCCTATTTGCTATCTAATGAGCAAAAGAAGGCATGGAGTTGAATGTGTTGGGAGGATCTGAGAGGAGTTAGAGGGATATAATAACTCAAATATGTTGTATGAAAAATATTTTGCCCAGCTATTAGGACTCAATCATGTACTGGTCTAGAAATCAATCCAATATGGGAAATAACAGTTTACTTTTGGAAGACTGGATCTGGACTTTGTCAGAGACATATTTGGAAGCTAACTGTAGCTCCCTATGATGTTAGGATAGCAAGAGATAATGTTGGGACAGGATCTGGATTTCAAACAATGGTTAGTGCATGTTTTAAGGCTCTTTTAATTGTCAAGCTAAAATTGGTATGGTCTCTTCTACAGCATTTATTGTAAGTTGCATTGACTGTATAACTTCCTATTATGTTAGTGTGTTGAAACCTGGCATGTCTGTTACGTGGGTCTGTCAGCCAGCTTTTGTCTCACTGCCCTGAGTATTAGAAAACCTTGATTCTCTGAAAAAAGCTTGAAAGTGCTGGAAGAAGTGAGTTTGGCTTTAAGCAGAAGCAAGAGGGTAGCAGGCTTGATTATTGCTGGCATAACAGCTTTAATTTCATTAATTGCTAGTACCACTGCTTCTGCAATAGCATTGACACAAGAAGTTAAGACAACTATTTCTGTTAACCATCTAGCAAAAAAAAATGTTGCTAATGTATTGAGTATACAAAAGGATTTATATAGGTACCTGGAACAACGAATGATGCTCTATAACCTATTCAAATTATCTGAAGGAGGTTCAGGGTTCAAGAGTTAGGAGCAATCCCAAGTGTTATGACAAATATCATTGGAGTAGTGTTACTTTTGAAATTCACAATGACTGCCATTATAATTAGAAAAAAGTTTAAAGACACCTGTAGGATATTTGGTATAATCCTAACACCTCTCTGGGTGTTTTAACTTTGCGTAGTGAGATTATGAATTTAAAGAATGCTGCTCTGTTGATCTTTGATGTTGCAGATAATGCCAATAAAATTATACATGGCCTGAGATCAGTATTTCCACTGTGGACAAACCTCAGTAATGGCATATATTGCTTGATCAGGCTAGCCCTTTTTGTCCTGGGAATACTTTTATTCCTGCCCATTGTATTAAAGCTTATCTTTAACAACATCAACTTCTTGGCCACCAAAGTACAAGGCTTAAACCTGAAAATGGACAGAGTTATTAAATTAACAGGTTGACAAGTCAAGGATGGGTAAGATTCTGCACAGAGCCTTACCAACCTAAGATAAAAGTGTATTGCCTTTGATAATGCCTATTCCATGATGGGTAAGGAAAGCATTCTTGTCAGAACGACCTAAGACAGACTCAGTCTTGTTAATGAAATAAATGAATAATGAAATGATGAATTAAAAAAAGGTGGAGAGCCTTTGGGGCTGCTTGACAAGAAACTGACATTGGCCAAGGACAAGGAAGTAGGCTTCAAGTAGGAATCTGACCTTAGACTAGAGCTTCATGTATGATACTCATGTTATCAATTCAAATGATAACCTAACCATTTTCATACTTCATTCCATGTGATTTTATTTGGTATCAGTATGCTCAGTATAAGGTGGAAATTTTATAAAGTGTAGAAATATTTCTACCTTCTCATTTTGTAAGCGTCTTTTCCAATATGCATGTCCCAAGTGCTTTTTAATTTAATGTGTCAACTTGTCTTTGCCCTATATTAGTTTTCTACACAATTTTCAATTTGGTTAACGTTTACCTCAGTCCATTCTGAGTGACTCAAATTACTTGGTGGACTTTCATACAGACATTGAGGTATTAAGAGAAAAATCTACAGTCACCCAAAAAGAGAAGTGCCTGCTGCTGAGTACCTTCAGTTTCAAGCCTGTAGTTCCAGGACCACCTTGCATATTGGCTCAATTTCCTGATTTACAGAGCCTGTATTGCTCACTCTCTCTAGTCCAGAAAGCCAATTTATGAAAATGAACCTTAATTTACTCTTTGTCTGTCTCCCTCACTAATAATCCTTTCCTCTATGCACATTTATATGTTTATATGGTATGGTTTCTTTGGATTTATGGAATATTCCGATTTCAATAAGTATCACTATGCCTTAAATCTGACAAATGAAACAAAAGACTGGCAGAAATACCAACAGTTGAGGTATCCCACCTAAAATGTTTAATTCATCTTCATTAATAATTTTTATATTTTAAAGTTATCTGGTGATATTAAGGAAAGACATATCTACTGAAAACACACATACAGAGTTTTTCAGATGTTTTCTTCCCAAAAAACAGTGAAGGCCTCATCTCATGTATTGAGTGTGAGTAGGAATCACCATTGAGAAGTTCACATACAAATGCTGCACAAAGAAGACAACAACTTCCTTTCTCCCAGGTCCATGAAACTTCAAATTCACTGGATATAGTCAACCTAAGAGTCACCTAAGACTATGCTTCTAAAACTTAATGTGAATAAAGACTCACCAGGATGTTTTATTAAAATACTGATATTATCCTTCTATTAAAATATTACATTTTCATTCATATCTGGAAAAAGCAACCATAGTTGTTTTGGTAAATGCACTGAGTTACTTTTGAATTTATAGTTCATTATGTCCTTTAGAAGAATAGAAGTGCATTCTTTTTTTTTTTGAATATCATACATATATTTATTATAAACATATCAGAAACAAAGTCAATGTAAAAATATAAGCTTATACAGACTACATTTTCTGATTATGCTTCTTTTACTAATTTCAGTATAGAAGTGCATTCTTGATGGAAGTCCCATATAATACTTTTGAACTCTCTTTTGATGGTTTTAAAATAAAACAAAGTGTAAGAACTACTGCATGAAACCTGTATGAATTACAGAGCTTCTGCTGCACTGAAGTGATAGAATCTCTTAAGAATATATCATGCAGTGATATAAGCTAATATTATCAACAAACATATGTGGAAACCATTAGTGAAAATGCTTGTAGACATATAGGAAGACTGAAAGGCAAAGAGGCATAGAACAGACAAGTTATCACATTTAAAACTCAATGCTGCAGAACATCTCTTACCCTGGGAAAACTAGGCGTTTGTGTTAGGAGGACAATAATGGCAATTAATCACCACTATTCCAAACTAACCTAGGATTTCTTCAAGTGACATTATGAAGCCATCCTGATATCTTATTCCCTTTATTAATTATAGCCTTGTGAAATAAAACCTTTATGATCATACTCTATGTACATTCTCTGCTTATATCTGCTGGTCTGCTCATCCCTGGGCCTAAGGGAACCTGCTCCCAGAGGAGTCTATCTCCTTGAATAACACAGCAAATAATTAATAAAAGTAATTAGCAACTTTCTAGGACCAATTAAGTGTCCTGTAACAGTGACTGGTTACAACTCTGATTAGACCTGGCTACAGTTAGTGGGAAGATGGAGATGACATAAAACTCATGGATGTATGTGTAGTCTTTGGTTTCCTTGGGATTAGCACTAACTTGACATGCTAAGAATCTACTTTTTGGAGAGTGAACGTGTTATTGGAAGACTCATAAAGTACTTAAGCACCAACCTGTGCATGATAAAATATATTGGAAGTATAAAAATTCACACAAGAATCCATCAATTTTGTGGTAGCATGCTACCATGGTAAGCACATGATTTGGAAAGATTTCCAGGTGAATACTCTCAATGCAATACAACTTGGTATAAACAGACCCTAGAAGAGACATACACACTACTAACAAATATGTGTGTATGAATTAATTTTGTATATATGTCAATAAATTAATAAAACTTCCTCAGATAATGTTAAATTATTTGTTAGGAAAAATATCATTTAAGAGTCTAGATCTTCATTCCCATTGTTGCTTTTGGCTCCTTACCTCTCTAGGAAAACTTCAACAGCCTATCTCACCATCAATCCATATACCATTGTGCACAGAACCATAGACAACTTTTGTAACTTCTGCTTTCAGTGTCTGTTCCTTGCAGTTGGTTCTCATGAACTGATACTTCTCTGGATCACAGAGAAATGTGTCATAGATCTTCCTAACATACATACAAATGCTAAGCTCTGTTGTCCATCTTGATAGAATAATTTTAGACAGCAAGAGAGGTGGACTGGAGTTCTTTTATTGGATTTTTGCATTGTAATTGGAAGAATTTAAGTATGTAACACCCGTTCTAAGGAGCAACCAATAGCTTTGGCAATAGCCTGGGTTGTTTGTGGATTTTAGTGGTGCCACTTTAGTCAATTACTTGCATAGATATAGCATATTCAGGACACTGGTAGTTTCTCTATAAACATATGGTAATGTCCTATTGCCAAAAATACCCAAATATCTCATTAAATATGGGAATCAAGCTGGTAACTAAGTTGAACCTTTGCCCATTGAATATGATCATGCTACTGGAAGATACTCTGCATAATAATATAGGAAAAAGGTAAATACTAATCCAACTATATACTCCTTGATTTACAATGGTGACATGCCTATGTGATATTGTATTACACTAGTGACACAACACTTGTATCGGTAACAAGCCACTATCTTATTGGATTTAAGTTCCACTCAATGAAATGCAAACCAAACCTGACACTGCTCAGATGACTAAGAAACTAGGACCACATATGCCATGGACCTAGGAGAAAATAAAGTAGTATTGTTCTACTAAAGAAATGTGGCAGTATAATGACTTGAAAATACATTCTGCTATTCCCTTATATCAATGTTTTGCTCAGCCTTTGTCAGAGATGCTTCCTCATGCAGTATATGTAAACAAATGTGGAGACCCACAACTGTACAATGCACAGTGATTGATATTCCTTAGAACATTCAGTATTAAATGAGTGTCTCCATTAAAGTTCTGTTCTTAGAACTATACTAAAGAGTAGGCAGAAAGAATGTAGGAATAGGAGACACCAAGTGCCTTCTAGGCACAACAGGATGGATGCACATATGAACCCCCAAGATCTGGGATGGCATGACTAGAGCCAGCACATGTCCAATCAGATAGGAGATGTGATTTTCCATTCCTAACTCAGAAGCTATCTGTAATTGATTATCACTCTCACTGGAAAAATTCATTTTCTTCAATGGAATCTTACTGTTTATACAAACCACACTTAAGGGCAGACTCCATGCTCAGGAGTAGATAGCCAAGTATAAATATACTCAATGATATTTTGGAGTACCTAGGCACAGGGGAAAATTTCCTGAACAGAACACTAATGGCTTATGCTCTAAGATCAAGAATTGACAAATGGGACTTCATAAAATTGGAAAGTTTCTGTAAGGCAAAGGACACTATCAATAGGACAAAATAGCAACCAACAGATTGGGAAAAGATCTTTACCAATCCCACATCTGATAGAGGACTAATATCCAATATATACAAAGAACTCAAGAATTAGACTCCATACAACCAAATAACCTTATTAAAAAATGGGCTATAGAGCTAAACAAAGAATTCACAACCGAGGAAACTCGAATGGCAGAGAAACACCTAAGTTCAGCATCCTTAGTCATCAGGGAAACGAAAATCAAAACAACCTTGAAATTCCACCTCACACCAGTCACAATGGCTAAGATAAAAAACTCAGGTGATAGTAGATGCTGGCAAGGATGTGGAAAAAGAGGAACACTCCTCCATTGTTGGTGGGATTGCATGATGGTGCAACCACTCTGGAAAACAGTCTGGCGGTTCCTTAGAAAATTGGACATAGCATTACCTGAGGACCCAGCTATACCACTCCTGGGCATATACCCAGAAGATGCTTTAACATATAACAAGGACATATGCTCCACTATGTTCATAGCAGCTTTATTTATAATAGCCAGAAGCTGGAAAGAACCCATATATCCTTCAACAGAGGAATGGATACAAAAAATGTGGTACATTTACACATGGAATATTACTCAGCTATTAAAAACAATGAATTCGAGAAATTCTTAGGTAAATGGATGGAACTAGAAAATATCATCCAGAGTGAGGTAAACAAATCAGAAAAGAACACACATGGTATTAACTCACTGATTATTGAATTTTTGCCCAGAAGCATGAAATAAATAAGATTCAACTCACAGACCACATAAAGCTCATGAAGAATGAAGACCAAGTTGGGGGTGCTTCTGTCCTTCTTAGAAGGAGTAACAAAATACTCAAGGAAGCAAATATGGAGACAAAGTGTAGGACAGAAACTGAAGGAGGGGCCATCTGCAGACCATTCCACCTGGGTATCCATACCATGTGCAGTCACCAAAGGTAGATGCTGATGAGGATGTCAGGAAGTGCATGCTGACAGGAGCATGACATAGCTGTCTCCTTAGAGGTCTGCAAGAGCCTGACATATTCAGAGGCAGATGCTCACAGCTAACCATTGAACTGATCATGGGGTCCCCAATGGAAGATTTATAGTGAAGACTGAAGGAGTTGAAAGGGTTTGCGACCCATGAGGAGAGCAACCAGAGCCCTCAGGGTGTAAACCACCAGCCTGGCAGCGCTTAGGAAGGGACCCGTGGCTCCAACTATACATGCAAGGGAGGGTGGTCCTGTCAGATATAGGTGGGAGAGGAGATCCTTGGTCCCATGAAGGCTGGACACCGTATGTGGGGGAATTTGAGGGTGGGGAGTGGGAGTGGGGGGTGTAGGTGGGGACACATCCTCATAGAAGCAGGAGGAGGGGGATGGGATAGGGGTTTCCTGGGCATGAGGGGGGGGAAATGGGGTAAGGAGAGATCATCTGAAATGTAAATAAAATAACTAATAAAAATAAATTTAAAAAAGCAAAACAAAAAAATCTCATTATTGTCTGTTCATGTTTTACCTTATGTTCTTTTGCTTATAAATTACAGTTACTGATTTTGGGTCATTTTGTTGATTTTTTGTTATCTTAAGCCTCTTTTGGATTAATTATAATGAATTTTTAATGACTTTTGTCCACTTTGTTGAATTTCTCTTTCTCTTCAATTTGAAGTTATCCTTCTTGGAGAGCTGGCTTATTGGTCACAAAAATTAGTTATGCTGCTTTCATAAGGGAAATTTTATTTCTCTTTCAATTTTCATTGATAGTTTTGATGGATATAGTAATATGAGCTGAAAGTTATGCTCCCCAGAACTTGAAACACATTTTCCCAGGACCTTATGTCTTTAGGTGTCTCTCCAATAAACAGGTGTAATTCTTATGGGAGAATTTTCCCAGATGACTCGATCTTTTATTCTGTGTTTTTAATATTTTAACTTTTTACTATGTCAGGGCATGTTTCCTTTTTTTGGTCTCGTCTCTTTGGGGCTCTGCAGGCCTCTTGTGCATGGATGAGCATATATTTCTCCATGTTTGAGAATGTTTATTTTACGATTCATTCAAAGCATATTCTATGTATTTTGCATGGCATTCTTCCCATTTTTCTTTTCCTACAATTTAAAGGGTTGCTCTTTTCTGATGTCTTAGATTTCTTCATGTTTTACTCATTTAAAATTCTCAGATGCCCTTTATTAAGCAACTCACATCCTCTGCCTTGTGTTTCAGTCTCAACAATCCATTTTCCACATTACCTACTCTACTGGTAAGGCTTTTGCTGAGGATATTATTTGGCTTACTGATTGGTTCATTTTTAGTGTTATTTGTATTTGAATTTTCTTTTGTCATTCTATATATTGAATTTTATTTTGACATTTTGTATTTCCTTATTTTATTATTATATTTTGTGCTTGTGCTGCATATTCATGTTTTCTTAAATGGCATAAATAGCTTGATCATGCTAGCCCTTTTGGTTCTGCGAATACTTTTATTCCTGACCATTGTGTTAAAGCTTTTCTTAAACATCAACATGTTGGCAGCCAAAGTACATGGCTTGAATCTGAAAATGGACCCCCAGACAGAGTTATTACATTAACAGGCTGGCAAGTCAAGGATGAGTAATATTCTGCACAGCCTTACCAACCTAAGACAGAACTGCACTGCTTTTTTATTGCATATTCCATGATGAGAAAGTAAGGCATTCTTGTCATAACGACCTAAGACAGGTTCAGACTTGTTAATGAAACAAAAAACAGGGAGAGGTGGAGAGCCTTTGGGGCTGCTTGGCAAGAAGCTGACATGGGCCAAGGTCGAGGAAATGGGCTGCTTGACATTGGCCAAGGACAAGGAAGTAGGCTTCAGGCAGTAATCTGACAGTAGTCTAGAGCAAAGAAGTAATTTCAGGTAGGAATCTAAATCTTAGGCTATAACAAAAACGTAATCTCAGGCAGGAACCTAAATATTAGGCTAGAATAAATGTAGTTGTAATAATTATTTTACATTCTTGTCAAATCTTTAAAAATTATGTAAAAATTAGCAATTAACCATTTTCATAAAATAAAAATTATAAAATGATGCATCCTTTTCAATCTCTGTGTGTATATATATGTACGTGTGTCCAATTCTTTAGCATTATTTTAAATTAAATCAAAGTTTTTCTCATTGCTCTTTCATCCACTTTCAGACATAATTTAACAGTAGGATTAATTATTCTATGATACTTCAATTAGTTTTTTAGAACATGGAAAACAAATTATCCGAAGGGATGGGTTTGTTATGACATTTCTGGACATGAATTTATATTCACTTGGTTTCCGTTGTATGCCTTACTATACTTAACCTGAAGCTATGTAGTTCCACAAATTTTGATGCAAGTTACATGCATGTTTGTGTGTGTGTTAGATATACATATACAGATTAGACATAATGGGGTCGATACACATATATAGATATAAAGAGATAAAGTTAGTGATAAACATAGAGAAAGAGAGAGATGGTAAAGAAACGCAAAGTAAGATTGTATCATTTAGAAATATATAACACATACACTAGTATGTTCAATGTAACAAATATTCATATAGACATAGATATATTTATGTCACCTATAGCAATATCATCTATATAGATATAAATGACAATATAGGTACAGGTACAGAGTCAAAGATAGAGACAGACATGTAGATAGATGTAGACATAGTTGTCGATGTAGACATAGATAAAAACATATAGATATAGATGATATAGATATGGTGTCAAAGAAATTCAAGCTGAGGTTGTACTTCTTTGACATGTATGACATGTAGACTGATCCAATACCTTGAATTTTGTTACTTGTTGTACAATGAGTAGAGAGCGTAGATATATCAGCTGTGTGTTAACTTAAATACTTTTGAACATGTTTACTCAAAAGGGATAACACTTAGGTGCAGCATATTGTAATATTGTTTTTAATTTGGAGGAACCTTCATACTTATTTTTAGTAATTGTTTTATTTGTTGAAATTAAATAAAACTACAAATTATTTCCTCTTTTTTCACTTCATTCAAATACTCCAGTGCAACCCCTTGTCCTCTCTGAAATTTGTGCCCTATTTTCTTTAACTGTTAAATATGTAATATATATTGATAAATCTATATACTTCTATGCATATAATTTCAGGGCTTAGTATTTGGTTTTGAATAACCAATTGGGGGCATATTCCCAGAAGAAGATAATTTCACCCACTTTCAATATTTCTTATCTACCTATAGTTATTTTTATAACATTGAGGCCCCATAGGATTTTCCTCTCCCATGTTAGCATGTCTGTTGTGGTTTGGCCATGTTGATGAGACTTTATAGGTGTAGCAATTCTAACAGACATAATCTCATTTCCTGTTCCTTTGGATCTTACAATTTTTCTATATTTTCTTTCCTGATTATTCTAGAGACTTAGGTACAGGAAATGTGTTGTAGATGTATCTATCAGTTGGGACTGGGCACCCCAGGATCACTTGTTCTCTGTATTTTCATTGATTTTGGTTTTCTGTATTGATGTCATGTCTTCAACAAGAAGCAGGAATCAGAGTGAGAAACTAAAAATAAGATATGGCTTTAAACTCCCCCAGCCTGACACCAGTGGTACTTCCTCTGGCAAGACTGGTTTTTTGAAACACTGTGACCAACTGAGTAACAAGTATTCAAACCCTTAGCCTTCAGAGGACATTTTTATCAAAATGACCACATTCAATTCCTCTGTCACCTTAGGCTCATGGCCATATCATAAAGTACAATGCACTTAATCCAACTTTAATGGTTCAATGGCTTTAGCAGCAACATGGTATAAAAGTTAAGAGTCTTTTCTGAGACTTGAAGGAATCTTTCATCTTTAGCTTCCTATAAGCTAAAAAAGAAAATTACATAATTCTAAAGTATAATGTAACAGAATATTCATTGACATTAAAGGGGAAGGAGTAGAGGTCATGAAGTATATTTTTAAAATGATGCCACACCCCCCAAAATGTTAATAACATAATAATAAGGTCCCAGGACATATTTTAATGATGTATGGAATAGAGATGTCATTTAGAAAAGTTTATCATAACAGTGGCCATATTTTTGGCTATTTATTAGTTTCTATTTATACATTGGATCTCCATCCTTCTCACTTCTAACCCTACAACACTAGGTAGGAGAGAAAGAAGGTTAGAGGGAAAAGGGGACGATGATTTTTCTAGACTACTTCCTGCTGATTAGGGGCATCAAGTTCCCTGAGACAATTTTGATATTCATCATAGGATATGTTCTATCAAATACCAGCAACCAGCCACCAGCTACCAGCCACCAGTAACCAGCCACCAACAACCAGCAACCAGTAACCAGCAACCAGTAAGCAACAAGCTGCAAGTAGCAACAGCAGAAAAAGGAGCAAAACCGGCACTACTACAACCAGCAGCAACAGCAGCAGCAACAGCAGCAGCAACAGCACCAGCACCACCAGCATTGGTACCAGCAGCAGGAGGAGCAGCAGCAACTACATCTGCTCTTGGGAGTCTAATATTTTTATACTACTTGATTTCTTTATAATAACATCTGAAATGTAGTTACCATAGTTAGAAGAGAGTTTTATTTTGAAGCACTCTTTTTAGTGCTCCCTTCATGTCTCTGTTCCTCAGGGTGTAGATGAAGGGGTTCAGCATGGGAGTCACTGCTGTGTACATCATAGACATGACAGTGTCCTTCACAGTAGAGTTATTAACTGATGGGCATAAGTACAGACCAATGACTGTCCCATAGAACAGTGACACCACAGACAGGTGAGAACCACAAGTGGAGAAGACCTTGTAGATGCCTCGAGTTGAAGGGACCTTGAGGATGGAGGACACAATGCGTGCATAAGACACTATGATGAGTAGAAATGGAAGTATAACAACAAGCCCTCCTATGATCAATATCACCAACTCATTAATGTGAATATCGGAGCAGGCCAGCTTCAGGAGAGCAGACAGATCACAGAAAAAATGGGGGATCACATTGTTTTCACAGAAAGACAACCTAGTTAAGAGCAAAGTGTGCAACATGGCATACAATGTTGTCAGCACCCAGGACAGCAGCACCAGACTCACACAGAGCTTGGGGCTCATGATGCTGGTGTAATGAAGAGGGAAGCAGATGGCCACATAGCGGTCATAGGCCATGGCTACAAGGAGTAAACTCTCAAGATCACCAAAAAGCACAAAGAAGTACACTTGTGCCAGGCAGCCTGCATAGGGAATGGATGGTACTTGGCTCTGCATGTTTTGCAGCAGCTTAGGCATTGTGACAGAGGAAAAGCAGAGGTCAGTGAAGGACAAGTTGCTGAGAAACAAGTACATGGGTGTGTGGAGATGGGAGTCCAGTCGAATGAGGATGATGATGATGAGGTTCCCCAGGACGGTGGTGAGGTACATGGCCAGGAACAGGGCATAGAACAGGTGCTGGTGCTCTGGGGGGATGGGCAGGCCCAGGAGGAGGAACTGAGAGATGACAGTCTGGTTGTTTCCAGGCATGGTCTATCTTCCTGTAATATCTGTAAGGGTAATAGTAGGCTACCTGTAAATATATAATAAAAAGGAACATATATGTAATACAAGTGCTCTACAATAATCTTATATTTGTCACATTATCTCTGTATTCTAAAGAGCTAGAATTTCTACAACAATAAATTCTTTTGTTTCTTATATGTGTTTCAGTATTTAATCCTTTAAGTTCTACCCTTATCTTAGATAAAGAATGTATTGTTTTTCTCTTATTTCTGAGTTTGGTATGTGGCCTCATTGATTATGATTTGGTTCACCTTTGTCAGTTTCTTCCATATCAGTGTTCCCTAGACCTCAGTGAAGATGGTCTTATTTTATGACTATGAATCTTCAGCATTGAGAACTTCATATAGTGGAATGGCTTAGATTATAACTTAAGACTCAGGTTGGATTTCTTTCTATCTTATCCTCAGAAATCTGATTTCTTAGGATGAATGAATTTTCCCAAAAATGTGCTACAGATCTTGTAAATTCAGCAGATTCAAAATTAAATTCCAACCTTCAGCCTCTTCCTTTTCCCCATCCTTATTCACTCTTACATATTCAAAGGAATCGGTGATCATACCTGAAGTCTCTGTGTTGCATTTCATTCATTCATTTCCTTCACTATCTATACCCCATTAGTAAATGTTAAAGATCCTGAAGTTCATATTTTCTTTATTTCATCTTTATTCTTATTATTACTAACATAGACAAACTGTTATCCTACTTGAGCTATTGAATCCATGTCTCAATTTGCCTCTGTGATTCTGATCCTCCATACTTTCCTAAAAAAGCTTGTTTTGTTCTTTACACGTAAAGTGAAAAATCAAATCATCTTTCCTTTCTAATGGATTATTTGTTGGATTCTAAGTGCTTGGATGATAAAATATAAGTTTCATTCAGGCACACACTTGACATTGATGTCCCTAAGTTTCCCTACCTCAACAGTCACATTTGGTTATACAAATACTCTGTATTATATTCTCCAGCTATGCTGGACTTTGGGATATATTTTAAAGTACTCTGCCTTTCACATCTGATGTTCTGTCTGCCTAGGAATTTCTTCTATTTCCTCCTACTCTCCTAGATTGCCATTTATACTTCAGGTACAATACTCTGGCTTTCTAAAATAAATCTCCCATGTCTGTCTAGAATAGGTGAGAACTACTAGCTTTTCCCCACTGTGTCTGGTACCCACCCTACAGCACTCAATGCTTCAGTCAGCTCCTTACAACTGACTCCCAGCAGATTGTAAACTCCATTCTGGTAAGGCATATCTGCCTTTGACCTGCAGCGGGGGCATCCTGCTTGTTGACTGCATTTACTCAATATATTATCAATATTATTAACTGCATTTTGCAGTAGGAAATGGTTTTTTCAAAGGCATCAAATGTTCTATGAAATTAGAATCTTTACCACTGCTAATTCTTCCCTAACAAGAATTTCTCGGGCTAGTCCATTACCCCTAGTTTTGACTTTCTGTTATAATTTGCACACAGGGACAGTATCATAGAACTTTATGTTTGAGACTTACTCATGTTACCAAATCAAATGATTCTCTGCACATCTTTGTATTTCATTTCCTTTGATGTCATTGATACCTGTATACTAAGAAAAAATATGGTGGCAATTTTAGTAAGTGTGGGAATATTTATACGCTAGTCTTGTGTGGGCTCCTTCTTCACTATGCATGCCCCAAGTTCTCATTAATTTTATGTGTCAATGCTTCTTGGCCATCCTATTAGTATTTACACACTGTGCAATTTCATTTACATTTACCCCAGTGCACTTCGAGTGAGTCAAATTACTTGGTATAATGTGATGGCCTTATATATACAACTGAAAGCATTGATTAAAAATCTGCAATTTGTCAAGAAGAAAACTCTGTGGCTGTTGAGTGCCTTTAGTTTCAATACCACAGTTTCCAGGTTGTATTCTGTGCTGGTTATCAGTCCACATACAGTTTTCAGATTGGCCAGTTTTTAGTTCAGAGATCTGATTTATTAAATATTGATCTCGATTTACATTTTCTCTTACAATCAATTTCTACCTTTATGCACACTTATATGTGGATATAGTATGGTTGCTTTGGATTTCTGAAATATTCTGACTTCAATAAAACCCATGATAGATTGAAACTGACAAAAGAAACATAAAGCCTTGCAGGAAGATTGTCTGCTTACGTGTCCCTCTTAAAATGCTTAATTCATCTTAATTAATAAATTTTGTATTTCACAGTTATCTACTGACATTAAAGGAAGGAAAATGTCTACTGAAAACTCAGACAGTTTGTCAGAAGTTTGCTTCCCACCTAACTGAGAAGATACCATTTCTGGCGTTGAGTGTGACTAGGAATCACAGATGAGAAAGTTGACGTGCAAACGCTGCATGGGGTAAACAGCTTCATGTTTTTCAATGACATGGGAATCCAAGTTCCCTGGCTACAGTTAGCCTAAGAATCATCTAAGTTGGTGCTGTGAAAATTTAATCTGAGTGGAAATTCACCAGTATATTTATTAAAATGTTTATTTTGCCCTTTAATTAAGGTATTAGATTTTTAATTCACATCCAAAGAAAGGACATTGCTGTTTTAAATGGGCTTAGCTACCTTTTAATTAACACATTATCAGTTTCTTTAGAAAAATTGTAGTTGCATTTCTGTTATGAAACTTATAGGTCATTACAGGTTTTTTCAGAAAAATTGAATTATATGAAATAAATTCATTTTTTGAAATTCCTTTAGATAAGTTTAAAATAAAAAATTAAGAATTATTACTTAAAAGCTGTGTGAATTACAGAGCTGTTGTTACACTGAAGTGACAGAGTCTGGTAAGAATATAACGTGTAGTGATATTAATAAACATTATCATCAAAACATATCTGGAAAATGGTAGTCAACGTGCTTGTAGAAGGTAGGAAATCTTGAAAAAACAGTGAGGTATTGAGTAGAGAAATATCAAATCTAAAACTCCATACTAAAAAAATCATACAATCCAGGAAAACTAGACCATCCTTCCCAACTCACCAGGATGTATTCTGTCAACTCTGAGACTCCAGCCTGAGACCCTGTTCTCATATTAATTCCAGAACTGTGAAGTAATGCTTCTATGTTTATAATCTGTGTATTATCCCTGCTCATGTCTTCTACTATACTCAGCCCTGGGCCTGAGGGAACTTGCTCTCAGGGGTCTAGACCCTGGAATAACTCTCTAAAGACACATTAATTAGCCAGAACCATTCTGGAACAACTAACAGTCTTACAACTGTGAGTGATCTAGCTCTGATGACATCTGGCTCTATTTATGGGAAGGTAGCAATGATATGAAATTCATAGATAGATGTTTAGTCATTGATTCCGTTGGGGTTTGGCAGAAATCTTTTACGTCTAGACTATGTTTTATGAAGTATTGAAAGTGCAATTGGAAGTTTCCTAAAGTACTTAAGCACAATACTCTGCATGATTTAAAATATATTAGAAGTATGATGATTCAAACTAGAAACATCAGATTCTGTGGCAGCAAATTGCAATAAGAAGCACATGCTTTAGAAAGGTTAACAGATTACCCACACTCAATACAATCTATCTTACTGTAAACAGATCCTAGGAGAGATACATATGGTACTAAAAAATTATCAGGTATGTACAAGCCCGTTTTCTATATATGCCAATAAATAGAAAAAAATCACCCCTTCAATTCATGTTCAATTAATTTTCAGGTAAATGTCTTTTGAAGTTAATGGCTCCTTGCCTGCCTAGGTGAAACTTAGCAACCTGTCCCATCATCATATTCCTATCATTGTTCACAGTTCCATAGATGACATAATAACTTTTGCTCTCAGTGCCTGTGGCACTTGGTTCTCATCATTTGGTTCAGATGCTGCACAGATGCTTTATATAAAGTTATGATGAAAATTTTCATTCCAGAGGAATCTACATATTTACTGGTCTTAGAATCATTGGATTATTATAGGCTGCACTAACATCTGCATGAAAATAATATGTGATATCTCTAAACTATCCAATATTATAAGTTCAAATCTCTATTCTAATTGTGCATAAAATTCAAGACTTCCTTTATTAATTACTGTCATTTATCACACATAGACTGACAACCATGCTTTTTGTGTACTATTTTACATAAGTATTATGTTTTGATTGTGATGTTTCCTCAAACTCATCTGTTAAGTCTTTGTTGCAAATGCAGTGTTCAGAGGACTTTGCAGACATGATGGTATCTTTACAACCCTGGCTCACTCAATGATGAGCCACAATATGATAGCATTATGGAGAGATTGGAGAACCTAAGATGAAGCACATGTTTGGAGGAGGTAGACCACAAATATATTTATGAAGAGTGCACTTGTTTCTGGTTCATCCTCCTCCTCTTCTCCTCCTTCTCTCTCTGTCTCTGTCTGTCTGTCTCTGTCTCTGACTTTCTGTCTCTCTCAGTCTCTGTCTTTCTCTGTCTCTCTGTCTGTATTTCTCTCATTCTCTGTCTCTCTCTGTCTCTCTCTGTCTGTCTCTCTGTCTCTCTGTCTCTCTCTCCCTCTCTCTCTCTCTCTGTCTCTCTGTCTCTGTCTCTCTCTGTCTCTCTCTCTCTCTGTCTCTCTCTCTCTCTTTCTCTCTCTCTCTCTCTCTCTCTCTCTCTCTCTCTCCTTCCTGGTTGCTATGAGTTGAACAGTTATTTTCTCCCATATCCTTCTATTGATGTAAAACTTCAATGTGAGATCAGGAATGTTAAACCAATAGACCCAGTACAGAAACCTCTGAAACCATGACTACAATAGTTCTTTCTTTTTTAAGTAGTTTATTTCAGATCTTCACTTTTGTGAAGAACTGACAAGAGGTGCACACATTCCCCAGCAGAAGAGCACACACTTGGAAACTATGCTCATGTTGTATACTACTGTCTGTCCTCTGTCCCTAAACTAGTTTAGCCACAGCAGCAAAGCAAGCTGTACACTTTGACAGCACCTCACCTCCATCTTTCTGAATACTTTTCAGTTTTGAACAGAGCCCTATCTGGATCACAGAGAAAGATGTCATAGGAGATTTCCCTAACAATTATGGAAGTTAAAAATTCTGTGGTTCTTCTTGAGAGAATTATTCTAGAGAGTGAGAAAGGTGGACTAGAGTGCTTTTTCTGTATATGGATATTTTTTGTACAATAATAGGAATTCTTTATGTCTGTTGGATCAATTTATAAAGAGCAACTAATAGCTTTGGTAGTAGCCTGCATTGTTTGCAGGTTTCTATGGTGCCCCTTTGAACAATTCCTTGATTAGATGTAACATATTCAGGGCACTGGAAGTTTCTTTACAAATTGAAGGTAATGTTGTATTGTTGAAAACAATACCAAGATATCTCATGGAAAGGCAAATTGTTGCCTAACTTTACACCTACTAAATATTTTCCTGGTATTAGAAGGTATTCTGTACAGTATTGGAGCAGAAAGGTAAACACTAACTCAGCTATAAACCCTTTTTTCTACAACAATGACCTATGTTTCATGATATGTAAAAGTGGCATAAAAGGTGAGAGTAACTAATAACTATCTGATTGTTTTTATTAATTTGTTTGACTAAATCAAATATAATAATATAAAATGTTCACCTCAATACTAGAATAGGGAACTCAGCAGAAGGTAAAGGGCCTCGAATACAGGTACAAGAATCAGAGACCCACAGACTCTGGAATTCCATACAAATACTAAGCTTAAAGCTAAAATATGTACACAGACGACCTGGTGCAGACCTGTGCTTTCCACGTGCTTGTTGCTTCAGTCTCTGTGAGTTCATATAAGCATTGCATCTTTGATTCAAAGGACCTTGTTCGTCTAGTATTCTCCATCCCCTCTAGCTCTTACGCTTTTTCTCTCTTCCTTTCTTTGGTCAAAGTCTTTGACCAAAGACTTTGGTTAAAGTCATGTACTACCTACCCTGGGCCTAAGTTTTTTATGACCGCTACACCTCAAGATGTCTGTGCCAAGATCCATGTCAGAAACTTGTGTCTTTCAGCCTGAAGATCTGGATCATAGGTGTACCCTCAACTTCTGGATCATAGTTCATTCCAGATATAGTCAAATTGACAACCATGAACAACAATTACACCCTAGGACTCAGGACTTTGTTGGGTATGGGTTTCATCTTTGCAGTGTACTTTAAACCAAATGAGAAGTTGATTGGTGTACTGGCTGGTTTTGTGTGTTAACTTGACACAAGCTGGAGTTATCTAAGAGAAAGGAGCCTCCCTTGAGGAAATGCCTCCATGAGATCCAGCTTTAAGGAATTTTCTCAATTAGTGATCAAGGGTGGGAGGACCCATTGTGGGTGGTGCCATCCCTGGGCTGGTAGTCTTGGGTTCTATAAGAAATCAAACTGAACAAGCCAGGGAAAGCAAGTCAGTAAGTAACATCTCTCTATGGCCTCTGCATCAGCTCCTGCTTCCTCACCTGCTTGAGTTCCAGTCCTGACTTCCTTTGGTGAGGAACAGCAATGTGGAAGTGTAAGCTGAACAAGCCCTTTCCTCCCCAACTTGCTTATTGATCATGATGTTTTGTGCAGGAGTAGAAATCCTGACTAAGACAGTTGGTGACTCTTATAAATTCTGTGTTGTATTCCAGAGAGAACAGATTGTTGATCAAAAGTTTTGTGGCCAGGTTGACATTTATTTATTTTTTTAAATTTTTTATTTATCAATCATTCCATTTGTTTACATCTCAAATTATATCCCACTTCCCAGATACCCCTCCCCCAAGTCCCCATCCCACATCCAACCTCACCCCTCCCCTTTGCCTGTATGAGGATGCTCACCCACCCACCTTCTTCTGCCCCATCCTCCAGCATCCCCAAGGCCATCTTCTGCTACATATGTATCTGGAACCATGGATCCCTCCAGGTACACTCCTTGGTTGGTGGTCTAGTTTCTGGGACCACTGGGTGGTCAGGCCAGCCTATGCTGTTCTTCCAGTGGTGTTGTAATTCCCTTCCGCTCCAGTTCTTCTGCCAGCTCCCCCACCAGGCTCCCTGAGCTCAATCTGATGGTTGGCTCCAAGCATCCACATCTACATTGGTCAATTGTTTGCCAGACTTTCCAAGGAACTACCCCACTAGGTTCCTGCCAGGAAGCGCCTCTTGACAGGCAACAGTGTCGTGTTTAGTGCCTGTACACATGATGGATTGGGTTGGCATTTATGTTTCTCATTTGGTAACCAGCAGAATATCTCCTAAACAAAAGACACTAGAGTGTAGATAGAAGTGAAGGGTCCATGGGGGTACCCGTTCAATTTCTCCATTTTCAGTGAGTCGTGTTAGTGTTGTCCTCAATAATGGAGCTCCACTCCCAGTGTGCAGAGAGTAATCCATTGTCTTGGGAAATCTCAGAATTGTTTGAGGATTTACATGCCAATTTATTGGGCAACCACTCATTTAAGTCAACTCCATGAGATGGAACTTATGTCTAACACTGTTCTGGTTACCAGGAACTTGGGACTAGATAGACCATAGAATTAGGATAAATTAAGTAATATTGTTCTACTAAAAGTGTAGCAATATAATGAGTTATAACAACATTCTGCTCTATCCAGTGGTCAGAATCTTACTCATTTAACATCAGAGAAGATTTTTTTCTGCAGTAGATGGAATCAGAGGCTCACAACTGGACAATGTGCAGAAATTGATAGACCTTGGGTTACTGAGAACTAAAAGGGATGTTTCCATCAAACTTCTTTTCTCAGAGCTCAGGGAAATTTGTAGGAAGAGGAAGAATTGATAGAACCAGTAGGGATGGAAGACACCTAGGAAACAGTGCCTTTCAGACACAGCAGGATTGATACACATATGAATTCCCAGTGACTGTTGTTGCATACCCAGGACATGCACAAGTCAAAGCCATATGGAGTCCTAGGACTGAGAGGGGACATGATCATCTGTCTCTAACCTAGGAGATACCTCCGATTGACAACCTCTCACAAAGGAAAAATTAGTTTTCTCCAATGGAGGAATCTCACTACATATATAAACCACACTAAGTGTGGTTCTTATGTCCAATAGTAGATGCACATCTCAAAGCAAACCTAATGGTATTTTTATTTTAAAATTATTTTACTTGGAGGAAATAATTTTTTGTCTGGGTTTTTTTTTTTACCTTATTAGTATTTTGCTTACATCTTGTGTCTTCTAATTTTATATTGTTATATATCTATATATACTACTTGTACTTTTCCTTTCTTTTTTTTTTTTTACTTGCCTATTTGTCATCTAACGAGCAAAAGAAGGCATAGATTTGAATGTCTTGGGAACATCTCAGAGGAGTTAGAGAGAAATAATAATTAAAATATATTGTATGGAAAATATTTTTTCAATAAGAACAATAAGTACAACATGAAAGAAAAATCACATTTTTTTCAGTTTTTAGTTGTCTTTATATATGAATTATATAAATTAAATCAATGTGTATAAAATATTTTTTGGAATTGTTTTTGTAATTTGATTGAATGCTGAAATAAGTGTGTGACAAGATGACATCTTGAAAATATTTAATCTTAAAGTCAAGGAATATTGCATTATTAAAATATTTTCTAAGCCTTTATATTTTTAATTAATAATTTTTAGTTTTGAAAATATAGAGTTTACACATACATTAGTACTAGAGTGTGGAACACCAGTATTCACCTCTATGTTTTCTATGTGTGGGTGCAGTGCAGCCAATTGCCTGGTATGCCTTCTGTCGTGCCTTCCTGCTGTGTTGGTTCCTAAATCATCAAACCACAATGCCCCCCTGCCCCCAAAAACCACTTTCCTTGGCAGCTTCATATATGTATGTAGTGCATTTTAGTGACTTCCATCCCTGATTCTTCCTTAATAAAATCTAAAGGTTTCTGCTACCTCCATGCAGTTGCAATCTGACATAATAAATGGAAAATTCCAGAGATTAACAGTTTAAAATGACAGGCTGTCCTGTGCATTCTGATGAAAACTGAGCTCTCCCAGTCTCCATCCTGCAAGCAATAATAATCACTTTATCTAGTATTTTCACATTGTATCTGCTGTCCTTCTTGTGAGGTGCTCTTCAGCCATCTTGAGAACCACTTGAACTTTATTCTCTAATGCCTCATATAGGGAAATCAGGTAAATCTTCAAATGAAGCTTACAGAGCAGCCTAAATCTATATCACATTGCTGTGTCCTGACTTTACTTTGTGATACACAGTTATTTTCTGAGACATTGAATTGTATTTACCTGTGTGAGGGAGAAGCTGATATATTTTGAAAAGTTAATAAAATATTTAGCAATTGACAATATTTTATATGTACTTTCATATTTGTATCCTATGATGTTGCTAGATGGGTAAGTATGAACCATTTTCAGATTCTCTGGGATTCTGCACAAACAATTATGTTGCTCATGAATAGCTTAATCACTATCTGAGAGGTTTTCCTGTTCTTAAGAGAAGTCATGATCAATGTAACTCTCATAAAGCACAACATTTAATTGGGGTGGCTTACCATTTCAGTGATTTAGGTCATGATCAGCATGGTGGGATATATGGCATTGTGCAGACATATTTTGTGGCAGAGGAGCCATGGGTTCTATATTTGATTTGAAGGCAGGAGGTCAAGGCAAAGATTGTTTTCTGTAGGCAGCCATGAGGAGACAGAATTCCACACTAAGTATAATATAGCTTCAGCATATATATGAGACCTTGAATCCTTCCTCCACAGCGA
Organism: Grammomys surdaster; assembly: GCF_004785775.1. NCBI lineage: Eukaryota > Metazoa > Chordata > Mammalia > Rodentia > Muridae > Grammomys > Grammomys surdaster. The sequence goes on from NW_021621078.1 coordinate 8,758,119, forward strand.
CATATTTTTTCTAACAAGACCATACCTCCTATTAGTGCTACACTGTATAATCCAAGCATTCCAACACGTGAATCAATGGAGTGGGAGGTATACCCGTTTAAACCACCAAAATCACATAACCAAATATATAAATATTTAATATTTTCTTGTTCCTTGCTACACCATGATAAATGTATGTAATTTCCAAGACTTAAAAATACATTGAACTTGATACATAGAAAAAGACAGCTATTGAATTTGTTGGGAAAACAGCAAAAATAGAATTTAGAGTGTAATTAATGCCACAAAATAAAAATATTGGAAAAGAAACAAGATCTAAATTTAATTGTATTAGGAAACCAGAAAAAGATTAATACTTTAAAGTTAAAAGAAGTAATGAAAATAAACACACACACACACACACACACACACACACACACACACACACTAAACCAGTAGAAATTGGAAACAGATATCTGTTAATGAGTTGATGATATTTGTCATAGGTGGGCTTATCAGTATTATTCCATTTTTACTCATTGTTATATCCTGTGTAAGGATTTTTTTCTCCATTTTCAAGGTTCCATTTCTCAGAATATCTACAAGATCTTCTTCTCCACCTGTGGCTCTCAGCTGTCTGTGATCACTTTGTTTTATGGGACAATTATTGGTCTGTACCTATGTCCATCAGCTAACAACTCTACTATGAAGGAGACTGTCATGGCCCTTATGTACACAGTGGTGACTCCCATGGTGGACCCTTTCATCTACAGCCTGAGGAACAGAGACATGAAGAGGGCCCTAATAAGAGTCTTCTGCAGCAAGAAAATCTCTCTGTAATGGCAGTGCTTTGGATTTTATCTGATTTTATGTAATAAATGTATTGATATTAATATTTTATATCAGATCTTGTCCCTCATCATAGGGTCTACAAGGAAGTCCATGATAAATAACTGTTCAGTAAATAAAAAAAAGAAGAAGTTTGGTGCAGTAGTCAAAGTAGGAAATATTGTCTTTGATATCTTTCTACAACTTCTTCCTTATCTTGCATAATCAGTCCTGGAATTGCACAGTGGATGAGATACTGTCTAATATGATCTCTGTTCCCCTTATGTTACTGCAAAATTTTATCATGTTAACCTGATTTTGTGTTCATGAATATATCAGTTGAAACAGTTTAGTTAATGTAACTGCCCAAGCTGCCCCATATTGGGTGCCAGTTTGTAACAGCCCATTCTGCCCTATGTTAGGTGCCACTTTGTAACGGCCCGTTCTGCTGCTCCGGTCCACAAGTCAGGGTCTAGCAAGAGAGAGAGTGGGGATGGAGGGGTGAGAGCTGTGAAGAATGGAGACAAGACAGAGGGTCTGATCAAGTTTCTCTTTATTGGAAGGAAATGCTGAGTATTTATACTCTTTACCATGTGTCTTGCCCTTGTGGACAAGCACAGCTGAAGGCACTACGTCATGTGCCTTGCAGCATGGATATCACGTGCGCCTAGCTAGCAGCTTGAAGACCACACACGCCTAGCAGTGTGGAGACCATATACACCTAGCTGCTGGCGGCACTAAACAGCAAAACAAGATATGTGTGAAAAACAAGATGTTTATCAGAGTGTGCTCAGCTGTTGTAGGCTGTTGAAAACAAGTCTCTTGTTAGGGTATATGGCTCGAGTTGGCTGCAAAGATGATAGCCGCTTTTGGCTAGGAGTTGGCTCCCAACAAGTTAATGGATTTATGACGCTGGATAATAATGAAATAACTTCAGTAGCCTACTTTCTTCTAGTCTTTCCTACAGGTTTTCCTATGTTGATTTTGACATTATGTTTTTCTCTTAACTGTCCATATACTTTCTACCCACGTTATATTTTCTGAGTTGTCGTGATCCTGAATAAATTTGTTAGAATCAGTTTATACAATTTTCATTTGTATAATTTTGTCTTAATTTGGAATTGATTTATAACTAGGGACCATTCAGTTTACTTCTCTAAGATGAGGGAAAGAAGAACGAAAGATACAAGTTGGTAGTGCCTCATGTGTGTTCATATTTTTCTTTGTAAAACATCCATTCCTAGTGGATAGCTTTTTTTTTTTTTTTTTTTTTTTTTTTTTTTTTTTTTTTTTTTTTTTTACCAGTGTGACAATCTCAAAGATGTAGAGAAAGTTCTGTTTCATAGACTGAAGATTATGAAGTTAAATAACTTCTCATCTCACACGAAGGAGCAATGTGTGAATGTGTATGAGACCATAGAAAGCAAGTCTACTTTTTTGTCTCATTAATATAGAAAGAAGAGTTTTTATTTTTTATATATTTTGAGACTATGACATGGAATAACCTTTGTCCATTCATTTCCTCAATTGTCTTTGGTAGTTGATGACACACAAATCCAGTTGTTTATACTCTGCTGACCACTACCTGCTGCCACACCATCTTCATGTGAAGTCAGTCCTGCCTTCAAGGGACCTTTCACTACCTGGGGAACTTGAGCCTCTGTGTAATCATCAATAGAAATATGCACACATTGAGCTCTTCTGTTTCCACAAAGTCTTATCTCCATACTTTATCCTGTTTCTTGAATTATGATGTCATATCCCACCCATTGATCTACATAACCACTACACTGCGTGCACGCACACACACACACACACACACACACACACACATTTAAGAAAGTGGATAATAGCTCATAGAAGTTTGAGTTTTACCTTTTTATTGAATCTTGTTTTATAATATTTAGTATTATAGTTCTTATATAGTTAAGATTGCATCTGCTTTTGTCATAGCCAAACTCTGAAATTTCAGTCACAATATAATAGAATTATCAGGGACATGACAGAAATATGTAAATTAAATCTGTTTCCTCCTCATGTGAGAAACAAAGTTTAAAAGACAGAAATAAAGTTTATGATCAATAGTAATGACATTATATAAAATAGCTATAGAATGGAAATAAAAGATCTGCTGAACAATACAAAAAATACTACAGTGCAAAAATATAGTCTAGAATGTTTTATTTTTAAACATTTTCAAAAATTTAACTTACACATAAAACCATAAAATTGTATTAACCTAATAGAGCATGATGAATACCATATGTAATGTAGATGATTGGCTGTGTGGGAAGAGAAGAGGCGGTAAGGAACAAAAGAGGTTAACAGAAAAATTGAACAAAAATGTTAGAAATCAAGCCAGATGTGATAACACGCCTGTGGTCCCAGCTCACATGCAGCTCAGGCAGAATCATCAATGTAAATGTGAGGGCAACCCAGATGCACAGTGTGACCCTGTAAAATCAGCTTCACTGCACAATGAAACCATGTGTTGTTAGCCTTGCTTGCTGCACAGTATAACCCTGTGAGGTCAGCCTGAGTGCAAAGTAAGATCCTGTGAGGTCAGCCTGAGATGAATAGTGAGACCGTTTGTGGGATGGAACTCCCAAACATTGATTTTGGGGCCTGTGGAATATTGAGCATGAAGTTATCATATGAATGGGATCACATAGCTACAACAAGTTGTGGGATCCAAAAAATTGGTTTTGCTTTTATTATTCATGCAAATACATTATACAATTTATAATGGTCACAAATAGAATGATCAATCAAATGATGATCAGATAAATAAAATGTATTATGCTTGTACAATGAAACATTGTTCGACAACAAAAATGAATGAATTGTTGGTGCATGCAACCATGTAGGTTAATTTGCATACATGACAAATATAAAGAGCTGATATTTCATAGTGAAATTTCATTCAGATACCTTAGAAGCCATATGACAATGGTCATGCAAAAGCTCATGTACTTCTGCATATTTATGTTTTTATCATTGGTTAATCCTGAGTCACAGAAATGTTCAATGGCTGAGAATAAGTGACTATGATATGCATCCATAGTTGGGATCTTATACCGACCATCCCTTCTCCAAGTGTCAGAGAGCATCACGGAAGAAGGGGTAGAAAGGTTAGAAGAGGAAGGGGCTGGAGTGAAAAACTGTGAGATGCTGATTTCTGGTGATGACAGCTATTGCAAACATAAACTTACAGTGATGGTGGTCAATTAAACAAGACTCATACAGGTTCAAGCCAGTTAAACTGTCCAGTTTGATCAATTCCAACAGAATTTACATCCTACCCCTAAATGAAGAGCTATGGGTAATTGACTATTGCAGAGAGAGGAAGCATTCTTGTTCTGCAGTGTTGAGCCCCCAGATGGGTTATCCAATACAAAGTCCTAGAAGCATATACATTCAGGCAATGCTAAATGTGCTCAGTGAGCTGTATTTACATGTGGATTTGGTTATGTGTATGGAAACAACCAAGATTAAAGAAGAGGAAGCTGTGAATTTGGGATAGGTGTCACATATAGGAGGAATATGACAAAGGAACGGAAGAGAAGAAGTGATGTAATTGTATTTTAAATTTTAAAATAATCCAGCATGGAAGCAGGAGGGGTTCTTAATGCCCCACTTCTGTCTGAGGAACTCTTGGCAGTTGACAGCTGCTTGGGGAGGAGGAGTCTCTTTTTCTGTGGAGGGGGAAGGACATTGTCAAGTTGCCCACATACTACTTGACAACCCCACACCCATATGCATATGGGCAACACTAATTTGATTATGGGTTACAAAATAATGCTAGTTATTATTATCAATAATAATGACCTTAGTTTATAAGAGAGATGTACAGGGGAGGAGGGCAAAAGAGTTGAAGAGAAGGTATTGAGAAAGATGTGATGACGATGGATTGTATACATTATAAGAAGTTTGAAATTATTAAAAATAGATACATTGAGAGAACATTAAATTTTCCCAAAACTCAGAAGCTTTAAATTTTTGAAGTTCTACAACTGTCTTCATGTACATGTATACATAATGTACAAATAATTAATGTATATGTAATATATGTGTATCTGTAATGGTCATGTAATTTATATGTATGTGTATGTATATACTTATTCATATATGTAATTTATGTCATATCCATATTATATGTGACAGAAGGCATTTAGGAAAGGATATAGCAAGCAATTGAATTTTCCGGATAAGGCCCACCATTTAGCATGGCTGAAATGGGTGTGTCTGGAGAGGCACAGCCCTAGAGACTTTGTCCTAGGCTTCCTTTTTGCTGCTGACATGCCTTTCCTGTCACTATTACATAGCTCAATGATTCCTGGGCATCAGCCCATCCTAGTGGTCAAATTTCCTGCAGATCAACATAAAGATAAACTTTCAAGAATTAATGCTGTTTAGATGAGTGATGTTATAGAATTCCTGATTTGATTCAAATAATTTTAGGAAGAATGTTTAACGAGATGGTGTTAGTTTTTTTCCCCCAAAATGTAATAAAGTTAGAATCAAGAATAGACTATCCTCTTCCTCATAGAATAGTAAGTAAAGGCTACATAATAAGTAATGTAATGAGCTTTCATAAATTGCACTAAGAAGAGAAATAGGCTTGGGACAGATTTGTGATCAAGGAAAACCATTCATTCTAGGTCAGGTCCAAGGATGAGAACTTAGGCGTGCACTATGATAAAGCAAGGTGATATGAAACTGTTCGTTTGACCACATAATGAGATTATAGAATAAAACACTGCTTTCTTTTTTTTCTTTTTTTAAAAATAATTTATTTTTTCTCAAATCATAATTCATTCACACAGGAGTTATAAACACAGAAAGGCAGGATGTGTGGAAGGGAATGACACTGGAGTGTGGGTGTTCAGGGGGAATACAGATATAGGGAATACAGCTGTAGCAACAACAAACCCGAAGAACAAAAAAAAAAAAAAAAAAAACAGACAAAAGAAACAGTACAGAGAGTTCTTGAAAGAAGATATTCAAATGGCCAATATATAATTTTTCAAGTATTCCACATCCCTCACCACGAGGGTAATCAAAATGAAAAGTAATTTGAGAAATTATTCCATTCCAGTAAGATAGTCCATCATCAAGAAAATTTAATGTAACCAAATATTGGGGAGAGGACTTATTCATTGTTTATCAATGTATAAACAGTTACAGACTATATATATATATGAGCATTTCTTAATAAAGCCTCCCCACCCCCCAAAAAAGGCTTGTGATGCTTTGCTCAAGCAGACACTTGAGAGATCACAAGATGTTTGGAATGGTTATAAATATAACACAACAGGCAGTGGATACTGCAGTGTGGTATTGGTATGCCATATCACTCTTTTCTGGTCATCATTGAGCTTTGCTGATGCTGGTCTTCACTGAGGACACTGTTTGGTACTGGCATGTCATAATATTCTTTGCTAGCCATCGTTTGTCATGTCTTTATAGAGAGAAATGCTCCAAAGAACTTCTTGTGTTGTTCTGCTGGCTTCTTGTGGCCTACAATGAAGAGCTTATATTCAAATGAAATATCAAGAATAGGAAAAATCTGTAAGAGGATAGAGTAGAGTGCAATTGCCTGTAGATGGTTGGAGGTGACAGTATGTGTGAATGGGCACAGGAGTCCTTTGTGGGGATTACGGGTTTGAAACTGCAAAGCAAATGATTTGAAGACCATTTAAAATACTAAAGGGATTTAGTTATACTTATGAAAGTGAAGAACACAGTTCTTTGGAATGACCCAGTTGGAACTTGAGTCTACCATCCAATCACTTTTGTTTCTCATGTCAACCAAATCTCAGAGTAGATGGCTTCATTCTTTTTGGGTAATTAAAACCAATTGACAGACAAGCAAAATTTGGTTGTTCTATGCCGAAAATACTGTGTCTAAAGATCTGAACACATTCTTAGATTGCATTTTCTATTTCCATATTTACAAACAAAAGTTAGTCAACAAAAAATAATTGAAAAGAAAAGTTAATAATCTCTAAGAGCCCAAGTAAGAGTTAGAACAATAAAGAGCAATATTACTTGGGAGCTGAATATTTGTGTTTTATTATTATTTACAGAACTTCCTATAACCAATGACAACCAAGTTTAGAAAATTATAACGAAAGAAGGAATTCAAATGCCATCTATGGCCTCATGACCAATGTTGAACATATACAACATGGAATTATAAAGTAATCTCACATATATTGTGAGGAGTTTGATAATGGTGGCAGGAGGTACAATTAATATTTTCATAGAGAGGTAAGAAGCAACATGATTAAACAGCATGTGAACATGGGCTTCTTTTCTATTGGCTTGAGGAAGCCTTAAATATGTCACCTGCTTGCTGTATTCCTGCCTTTTCACACATTGACACACATAGAAAGTGGAGTGATGAAGTTTAAACTTTACAAGAAGGTTGTATATCTCCCCAAAGTCCTATTATATAGATAGTCATGTCACATTGAGATGCTGTCCTTGGAAAAGCTTCTCAGTATGTGGGGTTATCTATGGTCTCATTGTGCTTAAGAACTACTGTTGGATGGGCTGGAAAGATGTCTCAGAAGTTTAAGGTTAGGCTCACATCCCAAATATGAAAACTACTGATGTTGTCTTATGAAATGTTTTGTTTTATGGAACAGTTTGAGTCATTAATAATCAAAAAATTCCTGATAATATGGGAGGTTTTTCAGTTACTCTTCATCTCTTTCTCTGCTAACAAAATGGGCCCCAGTCAACAGAAGCCATAATGGTTACCTAAACGTGGAATGTATATGTATCTTCCCATGGCTGGCTGTACTGTTGCTATTTGTTTATTAGTATTGTTTGCTGTTGTTATTTAAATTCTACCTTCTATTAAGTGTAGCAAATTGTGATCAATGACTAGAATTGGTTTCCATGAGAGATCTCTTAGGTAAATTGGTCCCAGAAAGGTCCTGGGCAATTATTATTGTCTTTAATGAGTTACATAGGATCTGTACTCCTCTGGGATACAGGGCACCTAAGGCCCAGGGATGGCAGCAAGAGTGGGGTGTGAGTAGGCATGGTGCTGATAGGTGATGAGTACAGAGGCTGCTATTCCTGTGTCTGCAAATAAAATGAAGGTGAGCAGGATCATGAACTATAAACTAACTCATCTTCAGCAGAGCTGGATTAGTCAGGAAATTAGGCAGGTCAATTGGAATTGCTGTCAATTGGAATTCCTGTGTTATTTATGACAGTTTTGTAGGTATGATAACTTTCTTCTTTTCTCTGTCACCCAAAACTTCTACATACTGTGCTAGAATTTGTTTCATGTTCATCATGTAGCCCATTCATATTGATGCGTTTATTCCAAACACTCATTACGTCCTTTTTTCTCTATAAAGAGATAAAAGCTTACCATTTCAACACAGGAACAACCCTGTGAGGTAGATGTCACTGCTGTAGTGCTGAAGGGTTGTTTAGTATGCTTTCACCTGTGAGGTCTTAAATACTGAACTGTGTCCTCATGAAGATGATGATTATTTGTATGTGTTCATGGTCACAAATCTTTGTTTTACTACTAATGTATGTGCAGTCCATTTAGAGACTATCTGCATAGCATCCAGGATTTTTCCAAATCAACATCAGTGTTAAACCCTCATGATGTGTAAATTCACTATCATATACAGTATAGACATTGAGGAACAACTCAAGTGAAAATTCCAAAGTACCTTGTTGCTTCTTTTTTGTAATCCATAAAGTATTTCATTCTATCTGTTCTCTACACCAATATCTATGATATTCTGTGGATTAAAGCATAGGGGTATTATTTGTAGTCACCAGTATTATTGAGATTGCAAATGATTAACCCTAACAATGCAGAAGTACAACATTATATCTCTGACAAACAGTATAGAGTTTAGAATTTATTCCTAAGTATTCAAGAGTTTCTATTTAAATGGAAATGTTTCTACATTTGAGGTTAAAGCAATCTGTATTAGTTTGAGAAGCAGGTAAGAAATGTTTGCTGACCAAATTATGCATCATGACGAGGACTGACCCTAATTGGAGATTAAGGATAAGTATAAAGAACCAAACAGAATAAATGCATATATTAACTTTTCTGCATATAGTTTACAATTGATATGAGGATAGCATAAGGCAGTGACTAAAGTATTAATTGTATGGTTTATGTATAGGTTGGTAGGGTACATCACTGCATGTCATATACAGTACAGAGATACACAATAAATTTAGCTGAATGTGTAATAAGCAATAAGCCTGATATATGAGAATGGGCAGGTAAAAGGGGGTAGTTAAAGGTAGGAGAAGGATGGAGGAGTCAGTAAAAAATTGTGGGACATAAGTAGATTGACCACAACATTGAACAAGGTGAGAAAAGCATTTGGGAACATGTTGGATGTAGCACTGGTGCATGTGAGATAATAAAAGAGCATTTGTGTCCCTGATAGGAACTTTATCCTTAACCTCATACCAATACTGTTAATCTGAAAATAAATCAGAAAAGAGGTGAAAGAACTCCTCTGTTTGAATTCCACAGTGTAAATGAAGCATGATGAAGAAGAGAAAGGAGACATCAGAGTATGGATATGAACTGAGTCTGCTTCTTCAGTAATAACAAGATATGATCCTCATGTACTAATATAATCTCACAGAGAGGAATAGATGAAATAGGAGAATGGAAGAGTAACTGAATAATGCATGACAGCAGTTTAATGTGTGACAAGGAATCAATAGATCAAAGTTCACATAGCTTTGACTTAAAACCGAATTTGTTCCTTTTAACTTATCAGACTAGATAGGGGGAAGAGAGAGAAAATCTTTGGGTGACAATAAAGGGAAGACATGAATTTTACATTGGGCTTTTGAGTTTCTGATGCCTGTAATAGAGACAATAGATAGAAGATGGCTATTTAACAGTGGAGCAAAAATACACGTTCCAGGGACATGTAAGCATGAATTTGAAATGTTAATATAACACAATGGAGCATGTGAAATTTTCTTGACATTTGTATAAAATTATGATGATAAATCTTATACAAACCCTTTAAGAATATCAATATACAAAATAACACAAGACACATTGCAAATAAACAAACTAGTTATGCAGAATGAGCAGGAAATAGGAGAGAAAATCATTAGTCCATTTTGAATCTTTATAGAAATGACATAGAACTGTCAAAGGAATGATGGGAAGTAGAAACTTGTAAGAGATAAATTGAGAAAAATGATTGTAATGTTTACAGATACTAGGAGTTCTGAGACCATGGTTATTACGATTACTTTCACATCCATTGCTGTAGAACATACAGCTTAGATATATATTTAAGTTTTAAGAGATCCTGATATTTTCTCATTAGTACACTGAAGAATGATAATGATAATGAACAACAAAACTGTCATCACCCAGTTCCTCCTACTGGGCCTGCCCATCCCTCTAGAGTACCAACACCTGTTCTATGCCCTGTTTCTGGCCATGTACCTCACCACCATCTTGGGAAACCTGCTAATCATTGTCCTTATTCAACTGGACCCCCATCTCCACACACCCATGTACTTGTTTCTCAGCAACTTGTCCTTCTCTGATCTCTGCTTTTCTTCTGTCACAATGCCCAAAATGCTCCAGAACATGCAGAGCCATGACCCGTCCATCTCCTATGGAGGCTGCCTGGCTCAAATATTCTTTTTTATGGTTTTTGGAGACATGGAGAGCTTCCTTCTTGTGGCCATGGCCTATGACCGCTATGTTGCCATCTGTTTCCCTCTTCATTACACCAGCATCATGAGCCCCAAGCTCTGTACTTGTCTAGTGCTAGTCTTGTGGATACTGACAACATCACATGCCGCAATGCAAATTCTGCTCACGGTAAGACTGTCTTTTTGTGAGAACAATGTGCTTCTCAACTTTTTCTGTGACATATTTGTTCTCCTAAAGCTGGCCTGCTCAGACACTTATGTTAATGATTTGATGATACTTATCATGGGAGGGCTCATCATTATTATTCCATTCCTCATAATTGTTATGTCCTATGCAAGGATCATCTCCTCCATTCTTAAGGTTCCATCTACCCAAGGAATCTACAAGATGTTCTCCACCTGTGGTTCTCATCTGTCTGTGGTGTCTCTGTTCTATGGGACTATTATTGGTCTCTACTTATGTCCATCAGGTAATGATTTCAGTCTAAAGGGGTCTGCCATGGCTATGATGTACACAGTGGTGACTCCCATGCTGAACCCTTTCATCTACAGCCTGAGGAACAGAGACATGAAGAGGGCTCTAATAAGAGTCACCTGCAGTAAGAAAATCTCTCTGTAATGTTGGCATTTGAGGTTGTTACCTAATTTTATCTAATAAATGTATCGATATTGATATTTTATATCAGATATTATTCCTCATCATAGGACCTACAAGGTAGCCCATGCTACATAACTGTTCAGTATGTGAGAGAGAAGAAGTTTGGTGCAGTAGTCAAAGTAGGAAAGATTATTCTTGATATCTGGCTACGTCTTCCTCCTTACCTTACATAAACCATCCTGGAAATACAGAGAGGATGAGGTACTGTCTAATATAACCTCTGTTTCTCTTAAATTATGGTAACCTTTTATTATTTTACCCTGACTTTAATGTTCACTGATGTTTCAGTTAAAATCATTTAAGTAATGGATTTATTACATCCAATAACAATGAAATATTTCTACCATCCAACTTCCTTCTATAGATTTTCCTCACTGAGTTTGACATAATTTTTTTCTTAGCTCTTTTAATTCTTTTCCAATTCATGTTATCTTTTGTGACTAATCTTGACCCTGAACAAATCTGGGGTGGGGGGTATTGCTTTGAACAACAGTGATTTTTTTTTAATTTTTATCTTAATATTTGAAATTCATTAGTAACCAGGCCCCATTCAATTTAATTTACTTCTCAAAGATGAAGGAAATAAGGAATAAAGCTAGAAGCTGCTAATATATCATGTATAGCTCATATGTGACCTTGTAAATAATCTATTTATAGTATATTGCTTTCTTTACTCTTGTGAAAATCTCAGGGAGATAAAGACATATGAGGCTCACATGAAGGAGCAATGGTATGAGACCACAGAACAATTCCACTTTTTTTGTCTTATTTCTGTAGAATGAAGAATTTTTCCTTATTTTTTATATTATTCATTTTACTGTGGCATGGAATAACTTGGTCAACTTATTTCCCCAGTTGTCCATTGTAGGTAATGATACACAAACTCAGTTCTTTATGCTCTGCTGACCCCCACCCCCCAACACATACATACATCATCTCCATGTGAATCCAGTCCTGCCTCTAGGGCTTCTCACTGCCTGGGGAACATCTCCACTTGAGCCTATGTGTGATCTTCAACAGGAGCACACATACCTTGAACTTTTTCTGTTCCCACAGAGTCTTCTTTTTCTCCTTTAGTTTCTTATTCAATTATGATGTCATCTCCAATCCAATGATCTATGTAATCACTTCTACAGACACACACACGTGCACACACACACACATACATACAATTACAAGAGTAAAGAATAGCTCATAGAATTTTGAATTATACCTTTTATTGAATATTGTTTTAAGATATTTATTATTATTGTTGTTTCCATGTACTTAAGCTAGCACTGGCTGCTTTCATTACTAAACTCTTAAATCCCACAGTCATGGTATAATAGAATTAGCAGTGACAAGACAGACAATATGTAAATTAAGCTATTTTCCTCCTTCTTGCAAAACAAAGTTCAAAATACAGAAATGATTCTATATCTAAGAGTAATGACATATCCCATTATTGTAAAAGATCCCTTCCCCATAAATTTATGAGTCTGTCAGCCATATAAAGTTTTAACTTTCCTTACATAGACTGTACCAACAACCCATAGGCTAGACAGAAAACACAAAGACTGGACACAGACAACACATAAACTGGATATAAACAGACTGGGCAGCAAATGCTACAGCTAGTTTTCCCTCCTCCCAAACCCCCGCTTTGAACTAACCTTTTTTATTCTTGTGATCCAAACAGAAACGCTTTGTCACAATTCAGCATGAGGTAATTACAACAATATGGTCATTCTGATTTCTTAAGTTAGGATAAATGGTTTTAGTTGGTTAATGTATTATTGTTTTTATCATCTGAAGTGGTATGTTTAAATTATTGTATATTGTTAGAAATACAAGTTTGTTTTGTTTCAATTACTGTGTACTGATAAGAATTTAAGGTTGTTTTGTGTGAATTATTGTATATTAAAAAATTTAAACTTGTTAGACTAAATTGTACACAAGCTATTGATTTAAAATATGATGTAAAGTTTTAGTTTTATGGTTCTTTTATTGTATGTAGATTGTTAATGTTGGGGTAAAAGACAAATTTTAAACAAAAAGGAGATATGAAGTGGAAGTTTTTGTTTGTATCATGTGATGCATACTCATGTGGTGTTTTGCTGAGGCAAGAACCGTGGGAAGCCATGTGATGTTTGGAGAGAGTATAAGTGGGACTAAATGGACAGTGATAGAGTGCTTGCATAGCTAACATTTCACTGGTCTTCACTTCCTTGAGAGAGGCATGACGGAGAACTTCCAGCCTTCTGGATATTTTTTGTCATTCTCACTGACTTGTGCTGATTCAGTGGAGGCTTGGTGATTTCTACTGGACTGTGCCAAGTTGTTGATTCATGTTTGGTGAAACTTTTGAACTGGACTGTTGTATCCCAACCAACAGTGATTAGCACCACCCTAGAGAACTTCTTCTAAACAGGTCCACCTCCCCTTGTCCTATTTTCCATCTTTTCTCCCCTACCTTTGGATTGTGGGCTAGAAGGGCAGTCAAAGAGTTTGAGAACCTACTTTATGAAAGTAGGTTTTGGAAAATCTAAGCCTACAACAAGATGCAATAAGCCTAGTCATAAACCATTCCATCAAGTCTGGACAAGGGATGCAGTATAAAGAAAAGGATCCAAAGTGCAGGCAAGAGGGTCAGAAACACCCACTCCCACTATTAGGAGTCCCACAAAACTTCAAGCTAAACAACCACAGCATGTATGCAGAGGACCTAGTACAGACCAATGCAGACCCTATACGTAGCTTCAGTCTCTGTGATCTCTTATGAAAACTGCAAAGTTGATTGTGTAGGTCATGCTCTTGTGGTGTCTTTGACCCCTGCATCTCCTGTAATCCTTCCTTTCACTCTCCTGTGGTATTCCCTGAACGTGGCCTAATGTTTGGCTTTGGATTTCTGCATCAGTTGCCTTCAACTGTTGGAGGAATCCTCCTTGATGATGAACCCATGAGTACAGCAGAATTACATTAGTAATCATTACAGTTACTTTACTTTTTTTCTATCAGTTCAGCTCTACCCTAGCTCTGTGAGCCATCCAGCTTTCAGCTAATGGCCATCCACGCAGTTTCTGGCATGAGCTCCCAGTTCTGGCTTGGGCCTCAAATTAGGGCAGTCATTGTTTGGCCACTCAATTTCCTCGTATACTGGTAGAAAATATTTTGCATCTGTATTCACTATGAATACTGATTTGTCTGTGATTTTCCTGTTAGTTTGATCTTAGAATGATTCTTCCAAATCAATATTTTGTGCCTTCACAGTATTGCTTTGTATATACAGCATTTTTATTTTCATGTAATCCTTTGGGTGAGGGTGTACATTTGTACATGTTTGAAAACTCAAGAATTCATGTGTGCACTTGTGTGTGCATGCCTATGTAAGATCAGGAGAGAATCTGGAGTTCATACCTCAGGTGATGTCCAACTTTCTTCATACTGAGATAGGGGCTCACACTGGAGTGGAACCCATCAAGTAGTGAAGGCTGGCATAGCTGTGAACTCAGTATCCTATTTTCTCTACCTGCTATACGGTGTCATTACAGATGTGTACCATCATACATATTTTTCATGTGTGATCTATGGGCTGAATTCAGAACCTCATGTAATCTCTCTAGACAACTCATCTTTTATCTCTCTAGACAACTCATCTTGATTTTTTCCTTATTCTTTGAAATCAAGTCTAAAGGCTCAGTGTTTGCTCTTCTGGTTCCATAGAGTTAATATATCAGACACTTTTTCTTATTCCTGACAATTTACCAATTTTTATAAACTATGTGTAATTCTTCTGAAGATGGATTCCAGGACCTTTGGAAAGACCACTAGTATTAGCTCCTGTATCAACCAAACCCTATATGTCAACACCATTAATTGAATCTTTGATCATTAACCATTGTTTGCCAGAACACATTTTCCAGTGCTCCTAAAAGCTCTTGTTCTTTTTACTGGAGAATATTTGCTCTTGATGGAAGGGAACAACAACAGTTGAGCAATTCTATTCCCTGCATCCATTCATATCTCCTTTCTCATGGTGAATGCTTCTTCATAAATGAGGTAGATTTTTCCCTCACTCCTAAATCATATTTAAGGCTCTTAAAGCCCCAACATGACATTGATCTGATATAAAATACAATTCTCCTTATCTCCTTCCTTACTTTCTCTTTCTTCCTCCTCTT
The DNA here is from genome assembly GCF_004785775.1 of Grammomys surdaster. Taxonomy (NCBI): domain Eukaryota; kingdom Metazoa; phylum Chordata; class Mammalia; order Rodentia; family Muridae; genus Grammomys; species Grammomys surdaster. The sequence goes on from NW_021621078.1 coordinate 8,773,437, forward strand.
TATGTATGTGTTTTCTGTCATATTCACCAATAATTACACTTTGATGTCATATTTTGCTCTTGTTACACACATAAGAAAAAATTCCTGATGCTTGTCTTTCTGGGTCTTTGATACTGGGTCATACTTGCTACAACATGAAATTCTTCATTCCATCTCTTGGACAATATTAGGATTGTATTTTATTTTATTTTTAGTTACAAAACAATATTCCATGGCTTGTATGTACAAAAATTTCTTATTTACTCATTGCCTGTGAGCATTTAGATAAACTCATAAATTGTGAATTACCACTTGTGTGACAAGAAGCATGGATATGTGGATTTCTACATTAATTTTTGCTTTGCATTTCTTTGAACATGTACTTAAATAAAATAATCCAATCATTTTAGATCATGTATGTTTTAGATTTTTGACTATATTCTGGCCTGAATAGCCTTGTTGCCAACATAAGTCTTGAAACCAATTGACTCTTTAAAGAGAACATGAAAGAAAATCTGTACAGCAATATGGCAAACATTGTTCAATTATGCCATCATCAGATTGGACTTGTTCTTATAAGTCAGCATAATGCCCTTTACCAAGCCGTTGTTCTTAAGTAACTTTTATCCTCCTCACTATATTCTATTGTTCTATTTTTGTTGTTTTGTGCTTCCACCAATCACTTCCAATCTTGGGAGATAATCTTATGTGTATCCCAAGTATTTAACATTTCTTTAACAAATGGAGAAGGCAAGCCATACAATAACATATAATACCATATATATATATATATATATATATATATATATATATATATATATATGTATGTATGTATATATATATATATATATATGTGTGTGTGTGTGTGTGTGTGTGTGTGTATGTGTATGTGTGTGTGTGTATATTTTTCTCATATATATATTCCCATATATAGTGTGTGTGTCCAATACTTGAGTGTTCTATTTAATCAAATTTCAACTTTTCTCATTCTCCTTCATCCATTTTCAGATGCAATTTAACAGCAGATTCTATTCCTTCTGTTTCTTTAATTCTTTTTCTTAGAACAGACAAAATTAAATTTTTATTAGAATATAGTAATTATGTGAAGTGATGGGTTTGTTATGACATTTCTGGATTTGAATTCATTATATTTTGATCATAGTAACCCCTTCTATCACTTGGTTTTCTTTGTGTGCCTTATTGTACTTGACATGACGATATCCAGTTACATAAAATTTGATGCAAATATCATATATATATATATATATATATATATATATATGTTAGATATACATAATTTAGAATCAACAGGACTGATGCACATATAGAGAGATAGAGATAAGGTAGGGACAGTGATAGCAAAGCAACCCAAAGTAAGATTGTTTCTCTTAAAAAATATAACATATACATATATACATACACATGCATATATGTATATTACCTATATCTATATTATTTACATAGATATATAGATGTCAATATAGATATGAACACAGAGACAAAGATAGAGCCAGACAGAGATAAACAGTGACATAGATGTAGATATAGAGATACAGATATATAAATATATAGATGATACAGATATAGATATCAAGGAAATCCAAAATCAGGTTCTGTCTCTTAAAAATGTATAACATACATACTGATTTAATAAATTGACTTTTGTTAATTGTTGTATAATGAATGTAGAGGTATAGATATATGTGTTGTATGTTGACTTAAATTCTTTTGAATATTTAATCAAAAGGAATGACATTATTTGCAGGATAATGTAATTGTGTTTTTAATTTTGAGGAGGCTTAGTAATTTTTTAAATAATTGTTCCATTTGTTGATATTAAAATAAACTATAAAATTTTCCCTCTTTTCTTTACTTTACTCAAATGATCTCATGAACCCTCCCTTGTTCTCTCTCAAATTTATGCCATATTTTAATTCTTAAATATGTATTAAACATATATATTACTAAATACATAAATATAACTTGATAAGTTCATATAATCTTACATTTATTATTTGAGGCCTGACAATCCAATTTTGAATAATGAATTTGAGGCATCATATTCCCTGGGGAAGACTATTTCACCACTCTCAGTATTCCTTACCTACCTACAGCTCTTTATATAGCATTGAGGCTCCATGAGACTGTCCCCTTCCATGTTTACATGTTTGTTTTACTTGTTTGGCCCATGTTTGTAAGACTCTATAGGTATGGCTTCTCTGATATTTAATAAGAGACAATCTCTCTTCCTGTTCCTTTGGATCTTCCAATTTTTCTATCCTGTTTTCCATGATTACACTAAGCCTTAACTACAGGAGTGTTGTTACTGTATCAGCTTGGACTGAGAAGCAAAGGATCAGTTGTTGTGTGCACTTTCCTTGATTGTGGTTTTCTGTAATGATCTCATATCTTTAAGAAGAAGTAGGAATCAGAGAGAGGAACTAGAAATCAGATAAGTCTTTAAACTCTCCAAGCCTGAGACCAGTGATATACTTCATCTCTCAAGATTGCTCCTTCCAAACAATGCCACCAACTGGGTACCAAGTGTTCACATTTCTGAGTCATCAGGGGACATTTTTATTAAAATGACCATATTCAATTCCTCTGCCACCATTGGTTCATAGCCATACCGTAAAGCACAGCGTACTTAATCCAACTTTTTCATAGTCCTGTGGACTTTCACATTCTCAACACTGTTTAAAATCATGAGCCTTTCCTGAGACTCAAAGGAATCTCTTAGTTGTAGCCTCCTATGAACTAAAATAAAAAGAAAGTTACATAATTCTAAGATATAATATAACAGAATATTCATCAACATTCAAAGGGGAGGAGTGGGGGCATATTAAGGAAATAATAGATGTTAGATCTACAGAACACCAAAACCCAGAAGGTCATCTTCAAATTCTATGACTAAATTTCTGGTGTCTAGAATTTTATGTTCAAATGGTTTGAGAGGAGATCGGGATGATATATAGAGGGTCAGGAAATTGAACAGAGTTATGGAGCAATGGGGGATAAGGAACTAGGGTAACCACTAGAATGTCCCAGATGCCAGGAAAGCAAGAGGCACCCAGGACCCAATGGGGATGACATTAAGTGAAATACCCAACAAAGGGGAAGGAGAACCTGTAGAGACCACACCCAGAAGTTAAGCAAGGCCACTGGTTGAAGGATGGAGTCACCCACTCATCTCCAAATTTTTAACCCAGAATTGCTTCTGTCTAAAGAAAATACAGGGAAAGATATGTGGAGCAGAGACAGAAGGAAATGCTATCCAGAGACTGCCCTACCTGGGGAATCTATCCCTTATACAGATTTTCAGACACTATTCCTAATGCCAAGAAGTGCTTGCTGACAGGATCCTGATATATCTGTCTCCTGAGAGGCTCTGTCAGAGCCTGACAAATACAGATGCGGATGCTCGCAAACCAACCATTGTACTGAGCACAGGTATCCCATTGGAGGAGTTAGGGAAAGGACTGAAGGAGCCGAAGAGGTTAACAACCCCATAGAAAGAACAACAATCAACCAACCAGACCCCCAAGAGCTCCCAGGGACTACACCACCAACCAAAGAGTACATATAGAGGGACTCATTGTTCCAGCTGCATATGTAGCAGAAGATGGCTTTATCTTTCATTAATCGAAGGGAAAGCCTTTGGTCCTGTGAAGGCTTAATGCCCCAGTGTAGGGGAATGCCAGAGAGGTGAGGTAGTAGTGGGTGAGTGGGTTGGGGAGCTCCCTTATAGAAGCAGAGAGAGGGGATATGGGATAGGGGGTTTGTGGAGAGGATATCGGGAAAGGGGATAACATTTGAAATGTAAATAAATAAAATATCCAACTAAAATACCATAAAATTAGTTTAGATGGCTCTATCTCCCCAGGTTTTATGCTTGCAGTGCACAACTCTCATCTCTGCTCATTATATTATGCTATCGTTAGCCAATGTCCTATAGTTCTGGCATCTTCAACATATAGTGTCTTGGCTGAAACCCAGGATTCAGTTTCACTGCAAAGAGTCTCTAGCACTCACAGAAACTACACTTAATTTGTTGCCTATCCTTGGTGGCACTCTGAAAACATGGATGGATTATCTGTGAACCCTTCAACCTCAAATCTTCCCTGTCAGTAATGACAGTACTATATAGCTGGGACTGCCAACTTCAACTATCAGTTTGGGATAGAGCCTGGCCTCTTTAAATTACCCTTATGAACTCTTTTACAAGTTGGAAGGTTAGCTGGGCTAGGTCTTGCCATAGTATCACTCTTACACTTGTTCTGCAGAGAAGGCCTCTTCTTTTTGTTTTTGAAATTAACTTTTTATTGGATATTTTATTTACATTTAGATGTTATCCCCTTTACCCATTTCCTCTCCACCAAGAAACACCCTACCCTATCCCTACTCCTCCTGCTTCTATGAGGATGTGCCCCC
>NW_021621078.1:8778246-8815129 GCF_004785775.1 Grammomys surdaster
CTCCCACCTCCCTATCCTTAAATTCGCCCACACTGGGGCATCCAGCCTTCACTGGACCAAGGACTTTCTCACCCACCTATGCCTAACAATGTCATCCTCCTCTATGCATACAGCTGGGGCCATGAGTCCCCCACTATGTGCTCCCAGGCTGGTGGTTTAGACCTGGGAACTCTGGTTGTTTGGAATTGTTGCTCTGCCATGTGTCTGCAAACTTCTTCAGAGCTCCTTCAGTCTTCTCTCTAACTCCTCCATTGGGAACCCTCATAATCAGTTCAATGGTTAGCTGTGAGCATCCACCTCTGTATATGTCAGGCACTGTCAGATCTCTAAGCAGACAGCTATGTCAGGCTCCTGCCAGCAGGCACTTCCTGGCATCTACATCAGTGTCTGCCTTTGGTGACTGCACATGGAATGGATACCCAGGTAGGGCAGTATCTGGATGACCCCTCCTTCAGTTTCTGTCCCACACTTTGTCTCCATATTTGCTCCCATGATTATTTTGTTACTCCTTCTAAGAAGGACCGAAGCACCCACACTTTGCTCTTCCTTCTTCATGAGCTTCATGTGGTCTATGAGTTGTATCTTGGGTATTGTGAGTTTTGGGGCTAATATCCACATTGGGCACATGGGAAAAGTTCCTGAACAGAGCACCAATGTCTTATTCTCTAAGATCAAGAAGAGAAGGCCTCTTCTTTACTGTGTTAATAATCCCTTTAACAACCACAGCCTCTTTTTCAGCACATGCCTTGGCTGTAATATTAAGCTTCCTAAGGCTTCTTTTCACTCTAACCTGCACATTTTTGTTTCTTTTTGTCCATATTGCTCTCTTTTCATATAGACCATACATAATTGTTATTGATAAAAATCATTCTGCAAACTCAAAACTATGCATTATTAAACTATTTTCTGTGAAAGAAATAGTCTATCAATTGAAATAATACCCTCAGGCAAGTTTCCAGAACAAGGGACAATGTCAGCCAAATTCTCTGCTAAAACATCATACAATTGACCCTTAGACCAGATTTTAAAATTGTTCCCTTCTGAAATGTATTGAGGTGTGGTTCCAGAGTCTGCATTGCTCTTAGTATGATTGTCTTCCAGGCTCCTATTAGAATGTTCCTTTAAGCTCTAGTTACAGCATTCAACCACTATTCTAGTCTAAAGATAGAAATTCATCCACATTCCTAAAAAAATAACAAAACCAACCCATCAACCAACTATTTAGTCACTCAATCAACCAGTCAATTAATCAATCAGTCAATCAAAATCAATCTGGTCAGGTTCTTCAACATAATATCTCACTCTCTTATCCAACTTACTTATTAGTTACTTTTGTGTTGTTCTGATAATGTACCATGTGTGAGGCAAGGTCCCATAAGAAGTTTATCTATGTACAGGTGTTGCTAAGGTAACTGGATAGGAAGTGAAATCATAAATTGAGACAGATAATAAAAGACAAAGATCAAAATTGGGAAGCACATAAAGAGTTCAGTGTTCCTCACTGCATTTAATTGACATTGGACTCTACCTGCAGCTGTCTTCTGGGGATCTGAGAAGAACAGGGAGGATCTCTGGATGAAGCTCAAGGATGTGCATGGATATGCAGGGCCTACCAGAAAATATAAGATGTTTAAATGTCTGGCTTTTATAAGAAGAGGTAGCAGAAGAAATGAATCAAACATAAAAGGAAGCCTGATCCATGCCATCCTGATGCTAAGAGTTTATAAAAGATAGTGGATCTCTTTTTTTGGAGATGGGAGAAAATATAAAGAAACTGTATAATAACATAGTTTTGCCTCATACATGGGTTCAAATCTTTACATTGTGTGATATGGGAAGTTGTTGGGTTCTCCTTTCCAGCCACAAAACAAGTAAGATTACCTTCTCTATTTCCCTTTTGTAAAGAATACAATCCCCAAATTTTAAAATGTACAAATGAACAAAAGAGTAGCATCCTTAAAATCTGCACTATCCTCCTTTCTATTCTTGCCTCACTACTGGAGAAAAATTATAGCCTATGAGCATAGGATTATTCACAGGAATATACAAAATATAAGGCTTTAGTGACAGTGGTACAAAAATTGATTTGGGTCAAGTCCTTCTCTGAAAAGATTATATAAACATGAAAATGAATCAGGATGAGGAGAACACTTAGATAGAACTTGAATGCAATTTTCTATAGGATGCTATATGTGGCATTACCATGTATCTGGGAGGATGAGATTTTGTATGTTACTGAATAGTGAAATCAGGTTATGAAGCATATATAAAAAATGTTGCCACAGACAGTGCAAAGTTCTGAATACAATGGTAAGATCCCAGGACATATTTTAATGATGTATGAAATGGAGATGTCATTTAGAAAAATATAGCAGAAGGGTTCTTGTTGCCAGACTTTTTGCTACTTTATGAGTTTTTATTTCTATTACTTTTCTCTGTCCTTATCCCTTCTGACCCTGCAAAACTAAGTAGGAAAGAAATATCACTAAAGAAGAAATAAGGTATTGAATTCATTAGACTACTTCCTGGTGATTAGGGGCATCAAGGATTCTGGGACAATTTTGATCTTCATTATAGAGCATGTCTAATCAGCAACCAGAAAGTACAACATCAGCAATCAGGAATAGCAGAAACAGAATCAGTATCAGTATCAATATCAGTAGCAGCAGCAGCAATAGCAAGAGCAGCCCCAGTGGCTATAACTCCTCTTACATTTTTATACCCCCCAAGAGACTACAGAATTCCAAATGTCATTCCTTTGAAAAAACTATTTACAGATGGCAAAATCACACTTCTGTTAGAGCAAGAGGTAATTTATAGTCTGCAGCTATGGACAATATAAAGCAGCCCAATATTTCCCACCTAGGATTAGAATGAAAATATATTACTATCCTATATCTATGTTCTTAAAGAAACTGAAATTCTCACTACAAGTTCTTAATAAATAGTTTTCTGGAATGAAATGAGCATGAAGGTTGAGTGGGATCCCTAGTTAATGCATATGTTACCCATAAAGAATTGTATAGAATGGTCATTTACTAGGACAGTCTAAAATGAGAAAAAAAATAAGGAAATGCTAGTAGCTAAATCGATATATCCACTTGATTGTGTTATAAAGAACATCAGAAATATGATTACCATAGTCAGAGGAGAATTTTCTTTTGAAATAATCTTTTTAGGGCTCCCTTCATGTCTCTGTTCCTCAGGCTGTAGATGAAAGGGTTCAGCATGGGAGTCACCACTGTGTACATCATGGACATGACAGTATCCTTTAGAGTTGAATTATTAGCAGAAGGACATAAATAGAGGCCAATAATTGTCCCATAGAACAGTGACACCACAGACAGGTGAGAACCACAAGTGGAGAAGAGCTTGTAGATGCCTCGAGTTGAAGGGACCTTGAGGATGGAGGACACAATGCGTGCATAAGACACTATGATGAGTAGAAATGGAAGTATAACAGCAAGCCCTCCTATGATCAATATCACCAACTCATTAATGTGAATATCAGAGCAGGCCAGCTTCAGGAGAGCAGACAGATCACAGAAAAAATGGGGGATCACATTGTTTTCACAGAAAGACAACCTAGTTAAGAGCAACGTGTGCAACATGGCATACAATGTTGTCAGCACCCAGGACAGCAGCACCATACTCACACAGAGCTTGGGGCTCATGATGCTGGTGTAATGAAGAGGGAAGCAGATGGCCACATAGCGGTCATAGGCCATGGCAACAAGTAGGAAGTCCTCAAGGGCTGAAAAAAACAGAAAAAAGTACGCTTGTGTCAGGCAGCCTGCATAGGGGATGGATGGTACTTGGCTCTGCATGTTCAGCAGCAATTTGGGCATTGTGACAGAGGAAAAGCAAAGGTCAGTGAAGGATAAGTTGCAGAGAAACAAGTACATGGGTGTTTGGAGATGGGAATTCAGTACAATGAGAATAATGATGATGAGGTTCCCCAGGACAGTGGTGAGGTACATGGCCAGGAACAGGGCATAGAACAGGTGCTGGTGCTCTTGGGGAATGGGCAGGCCAAGGAGGAGGAACTGGGTGATGATAGTCTGGTTGTTTCCAGGCATGATCTTCCTTTAATATCTGTAAGGGTAATAGTAGGCTACTTATAAATATAAAAAATGAATATATATGTAAGACAAGTGCTTATAATAATCTCATAGTCATCACATTATATTTTAAACAGCTAGAAATTCTATAGCTTAAATAAGTTATTTCTTTTGTTTCTTTTGCATATTTCATCATTCCATCCTTTAAGTTCTACTCTTATCTACTCTTATCTGAGATACGAAATGTGTTTCGTTTTCTCTTACTTGCCAGTTGGTTATGTGATCTCAGAGATTTTGAATTTCTTTCAACTCCGTCAGTTTCTTGTACCTCAATATTCCCTCAGCCTCAGTGAAGACTGTTTTGTTTTATGACTATATGTCTACAGATATGAAAACTTCATGTACTTGAATGGCTTGGCTTACAACTTAACACTTGGGTTGGATTTCTGTCTTATCCTAGAGAACTCTTATTTCCAAGTATAAATGATTTTTCCCTAGAATGTACAGCAGACCTTGTAAACACCGCAGATTTATAATAAAACTCCCACCTTCAGACTCTTCTTCCTCTTTCCCATCCTCCTTCACTTTCTTATCGTTCAAAGGAATTTGTGACCAAAGCTGAAGTCTGAGAGTTGTATTTCATTCATTCATTTCTTTCACTATCTATACCCCATTAATAAATATTATAGTTCCTGAAGTTTATATTTTATTTATTTCATCTTTCTCCTAATCATTACTAACAGAGACAAAAGTATTTTCTCACATGTACTATTGAAACTACCTCGCAAATATCCTCCCTGATTCTGAACCTCTATACATTTCTCAAACAGCTTCTTTTGCTCATTATATGTAAAGTGAAAATCGAATCATTCTTCTATGCTAATGAATTTTTTATTGGAGTCTCAGTGCTTGGATGATAAATATAAATTTCCTTCAGGGGCTCACTCGACACTGATGTGCTTAAGTTTCCCTACATCCACAGTTACATTTGATCATACAAATATTCTATATTATATTCTCAGCTATGCTGGACTTCAGCTTATATTTTTGAGTAATCTGCCTTTCACACTTGATGTTCCATCTGCCTGGCAATTTCTTCTTTTTTTGCTTAAACTCATCTGGATTACTATTTATACATTAGGTACAGTATATGTGGCTTTCAAAGATAACATTCCCAAGTCAGTCTACATAACATGAGACCTGCTACTATTTTCTCACTGTGTCTGGAACTCACCCTCCAGCACTCAATGCTTCAGTCAGCATCTTATAACTGACTCCCAGCAGGCTGTAAACTCCATTCAGGAAAGGCATGTCTGCCTTAAACATACCCTGGGACATTATACATGTTGCCCGTATTTACACAATATGTCATTAATATTACTAGCTGTGTTTTGTTCTAGGAAATGTAGCCATGCTATTTTCAAAGAGAAGAATGCCCTATGAAATTAGATTATCTACCACTGTTAATTTGTCACTGACAAGAATTTCCAGGTTAAACCTTTTACCTCTAGCTTTGACTTTCTGTTATAATTTTGCTCACATGGAAAATACCATAGAGCTTTATGTTTGAGGCTTGTGTTACCAAATCAAATGATACTCTGCACATCTTTATACTTTATTTCATGTGATGTCATTGATATCAGTATGCTAAGAAAAATATGTTGGTAATTTTAGTAAGTATGGGAATATTTCTATAATTGTCTTATATGGGCTCTTTCTCCAATATTCATGCACCAAGTGCTCATTAATTTAATTTATCAATTCAGCTTTGCCTTTCTATTAGTATTGTACACATTTTACAATTGAGTTATTATTTCCCCAAGTACACTTTGAATGAGTCAAATTACATGGCATAAAGTGATGGCTCCATACTCACAACTGAAGGCTTTAATGAAACAATCTGAAATCTTTCAAGAAAGAAAGGACTCTGGCTGTTGAGGGAGTTTGGTTTCAAGCATGTAGTTTCCAGATCTGCCCTGGATATCAGTTCCCATACAGTTTCAGATTGTCTAGTTCATAGTCCAGAGAGCTGATTTATTAAAAGATAAACTTTATTTACACTTTATCTTATAATCTATTTCTACCCATGTGCACACTTATATGTGGATATAGTATAGCTGCTTTGGATTATGAAATATTCTAATATCAATGAATCACAATATGTATTAAATTTGGCCAATGAAACATAAAGACTTACAATATGACCAAGTGCTTAGGTCTCCCTCTTAAAATGCTTAATTTGTCTTCATTAACAAATTTTATATTTCAAAGTTATCTGCCAACATTAAGGGAAGGAAAATATCTACTGAAAACTTACACAGTTTTTAGGGAGGTTGCTTCTCATATTACTGAGAAGATAGCATATTTGGTGTTGTGTGTGACAAGGAATCACAAATGAGAATATTCACATGCAAATGCTGTATGAAATAAACAGCTCCATGTCTCCCAGACCTATGAGATTCCAAGGTCTCTGGCTACAGTAAACCTAAGAATCTTTTCAGAAATTGAATGTGAGTGAAAACTCCTTCAATTAAGATAGTACATTTTTAATTCACACCCAGAGAAAGAGACTTGCTGTGGCAAACGGACTGAGCAGCCTTTTAACTTACAAGTCAGTAGTGTCTTCAGAAAAATTGGAGTTCCATTCCTGATGTGAGACCAATTCAAATATTTGAAATATCTCTTAAGATAATTTTAAAATAAAAAGTCTAAGAACTACTGCATAAAACCTGTGTGGATTACAGAGCTGTTGTTACACTGAAGTGACAGAGTATGGTGAAAATATAGTGTGCAGTGAGACTAATGAAAAATTTCATTAAAAATATATCTTTAAAATAGTTAACATGCTTGTGGAAGTTTAGGAAGATGGTAAAGACAGAGAGATACTGAATAGAGAAGTATCACCACTAAAACTCTTCACTGAAGAAAGTCATACAACCCGGGAAAACTAGAACATTCTTCCCAACTCACCTAGGATGTATTAACTGACTCTGAGATCCCAGCCTGAGAACCTATTCCCATATTAATTGCAGAACTATGAAGTAATGCCTTTATGTTCATAATCTGTGTGTACTATCCCTGCTCATATGTTCTAGCATACAAAGCTCTGGGGGGAACATGCTCTCAGGAGTCCAGATCCTGGAATAAGTCAATAAAGATGCATTAATTAGTCAGAAACATTCTGGTCAAATTAAGAATCCTGCAAGTATAAGGGATCCAGCCTTGATGAAATCTGGCTCCGTTTGGGGGAAGGTGGCAATGGCATAATAGATGTGTAGTCATTGATACCATTGAGGGTTGGCAGAAATTGTTCATGTCTAGAGCATATTTTATGGAGTATTAAAAGTACTTAAGCACAGTATTCTGAATGATTTAAAATATATTAGAAGTATGATGATTCAAATTAGAGTTCATCAGATTTTGTGACAGCAAATTATGATGGGAAGCACATGCTTTAGAAAGATTAAGAGATTACCCACTCTCATTACAACCTAACTTGCTATAAACAGGCCCTAGGAGAGATACACATGGTACTAAAACAATGTCAGGTATATTTAGGACAATTTTCTATATATGTCAATAAATAAGAACAAATAACTCCATCAATTCATGTTCAATAAATTTTCAGGTAAATGTCTTTTAAAAGCCTATGGATCTGTGCCTTTCAAGGTAAAACTTAGCAGCCCCGTGTCCCACATTCATATTCCTACCATTGTTCACAGGTCCATAGATGACGTATTAATTTCTGCCCTCAGTGCCTGTGGCACTTGGCTCTCATCATCTGGCTCCAATGATGTAGAGATGCTTTATATATTGTTATGCTGAAAATTTTCATTCCAAAGGAATCTACATATTTATTGGTCTTACAATCATTAGATTATTATAGATTGCAGTAACATTTAATTTTGTACATGAAAATACTACGTGATACTATAATTTAAATTATGTTCTGGTTGGGTATAAAATCCAAGAATTATTTAGTGATGTGTATCCTTTATCCCACATTGAATGACAACCCTACCCTTTGTATTGTATTTTACAGAAGTATTATGCTATGCTTGTAATATATTTCCTCAAACTCATGTGTGGTAAGCTTTGTTCCAAGTGCAGTACTGTGAGGGCTTTGAAGACATAACAGTATCTTTACAACCCTGACTCAGTCGATAGATCCATCCAGTGATGAGTCACAATATGATAGACTGGAGAAACTAAGATGCAGCACATATTTGGAGGAGGTAGATCACAATCATATTTTTTATTGGCACACTTGTTTCTGCTTCACCATCTCTCTCTCTTTGCTTCCTGGTTGCTATGAGGTAAAGATTGTTTTTCCTCCCATATCCTTCTATTGGTGTAGAACTTCAATGAGAGATCAGGATTTTTAAGCCATATGACCATGAACAAACATCTGAAACTATGATTAGAATAGCTCATTCTTTTTAAAAGTAGTTTGTTGGGAGCCAAGTCCTAGCAGAAAGTGGCTATTATCTTTGCAGCCCTCTCAGACCATATACTCTGACAAGTGACTTGTTTTTCAACAGCCCACAACAGCTGAGCACTCTCAGATAAACATCTTGTTTTTCTCACATATCTTGTTTTGTTGTTTAGTGCCCACAGCTGCAAGGCACACATGGTAAAGTGTCTTCAGATGCACTCCCCTGCTTGTGTTTATATATACCCATAATTTCCTTTTAATAAAGAGGACTTGTTCACACACCCTGTCTTGTCTCCATTCTTCGAGTCTCTTGCTCCTCCATCCCCAGTCTTTCTCTTGTAGACCCTGTTGACTGACCCACAGACCAGAGCTCCTGACCCCCAAACGTGGGGCAGCGCAGACTGGGCCAGTAGTTTATTTCAGCTATTTAGTCACAGGGATGAAAAACTGACTAAAAGAGCAGATATTCCCCAGCATAGAGAATACACTTTGGGAACTATGCATATTATGTATACTACTGTCTGTCCTTTGTCTCCAAACTTATTTTATCCACAGCAGCAGAACCAGTTATATACTTAAATTCGGTGAAATTGACAGCATTTCACCTCCATCTTTCTGAATATGCTTTCAGTTTTTGTACTGAGACCTATCAGGAACATAGAAGATGTCATAGGAGATTGCCCTAATATTCATGGAAATACTAAGTTCTCTTGTCCTTCACTTGAGAGAATTATTTTAGACAGTGAGAGAGGTGGCCTGAGGTTCTTTTTCTGTATATGGATTTTTTGCACAATTGGAAGACTTTACATTTGTAGCATCAATTTGTAAAGAGCAACCAATAGATTTGCCAATAGCCTAGGTTATTTGCAGGTTTGCATGGTGCTTCTTTAGCTAATAACTTGAGTAGATGAAACATGTTCAGGACACTGGACATATCTTTACAAACTGAAGGTAGTATTGTATTGTTGAAAACAATACCAAGTTATCTCACAGCACCATATTGGTGCCTAACCAGAGCCTTTACACATATTGAATATTTTCATGGTACTAGAATTTATTCTGTATAATACTGGAGTTGAAATGTAAACACTAACTTAGCTATAAACCCTTTGATCTAAAATAGTGACTTGTTTACATTATATATTGGTGCAAAAGTGGTACACAAGTTGTGAGAGTAACTAACCGTTGCCTGATTTTTTATTTATTTGTTTGACAAAATACAATGTAGTCAATACAATATGATACAATGAGATAAAACAAAAACCTTCATATCAATGCTGGACAAGGGAACCCAACAGAAGAAAAAGAGCCACAAGTGAAGGCTCAAGAATCAAAGACCCACTCATTTACATACTCAGAAATCCCATAAAATACTAAACTAAAAGCTAAAATATGTACCTAGAGGACCTGGTGCAGACCTGTTTTTGCCACATGTTTTCTGCTTCAGTCTCTGCGAGTTCATATATGTGTTGCTCCTTTTATTCAAAGGGCCTTGATCTGGTATTCTCCATCCCCCTTGGTTCTTATACTCTGCCTTTCTTTCTTTGAAGTTGCATTAGCTCTGAGGAGTGGGATTTGATGTAACCATTCCATTTAGTGCTTTGTGTTCCAAGGACTCTCTCTGTTTATCTTCTGGCCCTGGGTCTCTGTACCTGTTCCTGTATGTTACAGAAAGGAGCTTGTTATCACCAGTGATGCTGACTGAATAAGCCACTGATATCTGAGTATAGCAGAGTGGAATTAGGAGTCACTTTATTGCTATATATTTTCGACCACTGGTATTTGATTTACCCAAGGACTCAGAGCTATCTACTCTCTGACTCTTGGTTACCCATCTAATATTGGGTATGGGTTGCATCTTGTGGAGTAGACTTTAAACCAAGTCAGACATTGGTTGACTATGCTCATAAGTTTTGTGTTGCCTTTGCCCTAATAATATTCCAGAGAGGACATACTGTTAGTCAAAATTTTGTGGCTGGGTTGATGTTTATGTTTCTCATTTGGTACCCTCCAGAGTATCTCCTATACAAAAGACAGGAGAATGTAGGAGTGAAGGCAACATGGGGGCACCAGTTCAATTTCTCCATTTTCAGTAGTTGTGTTAGTGTTTTCCTAAATAAAATCCCACTCCCAGCGTGTGGAGAGTAATCAATTGTCTTGACAACCACCTGGGCTGTTTGTGAATCGCCATAGGAATCTCTTGGCCACCCACTTATTTAAGTCAACTCCATGAGATGGAATGTATGCCTGACACTGTTCTGGCTACCAAAAACTTGTGACTAGATAGACCACAGAACTAGGATAAATTAAGTAATGTAGGAAGAGCTAAGGTGGGAGGAGTAAGGACAGGAAGAGGAAAGGAAAAGGAGGGAGGGAGAGCAGAGATGTAGGAGGATGAAGAGCCACGTGGGTATGGAAAGTAGTCCTGGGTAACAATTTATATTTAGGTTAGCTAATTGGGAAACACTTCTAATTGTATGGGCATATTGTTATTGAGCATTATCAAACATATAAAACCTTTGGTTAATCTTTAAACATTAGAGTTTCATTCACACCAAGAACTGTGTGGATGGCAGGATGGTCTGGGCTCAGCCCAGCTTTGTGGAGACAGCATGGAAAATTGGTAGAGCCATCTCCCATAGCTGGCATCTCATGGGTTGCTGGGCTGGTTGCTCTGGCTGCCTGAACCTGTGGTCTGAGTCAAGCAGAGATGAAAATATGCTGCCACAACTCCTGGCCACATGCTGCCACTGCTCATGGCCACAGGCCGTGCTAGTCAGGAACATGATGGTTGACTAAGAAAAGCCAGGTTGAATGCTGCCATTTTAAATATCTTCCACTACAATTGTTCTACTAAAAATGTAGCAACCTAATGAGTTGTAACAACATTCTGTTCTACCCATTGATCAGAGTCTTACTCATCTATCATCAGAGAAGCTTCCTCTTGCAGTAGATGGAATCAGAGGCTCACAACTGGACAATGTGCAGAGATTGAGAGGCTTTGGGTTACTGAGACCTAAAAGGGATGTTTACACCAAACTTCTTTTCTCAGAGCTCAGGGAAATTTGTAGGAAGAGGAAGAATTGATAGAGCCAGTAGGGATGGAAGACACCTAGGAAACAATGCCTTTCAGACACAGCAGGGCTGGTATTCGTATGAATTCCTGGTGACTGTTGTTTCATGCCCAGGACATGCATATGTCTAAGCCATATGGAGTCTCAGGACTGAGAGAGATAAGTGTACATGATCATCTGTCTCTAACCTAGAAGCTACCTTCAATTGACAACCTCTCACAAAGGAAAAATTAGTTTTCTCCAATGGAGTCTCACTAGATATATAAACCACACAAAGTATAGTCTCTATGTTAGCAGTAGACTAACAACTAAGCAACTCAAAGCAAATCTGATAGTATTTTTTGGAGAACATAGTTTTATTTTTGGGTCTGGCTATTTTTTCAATCTTATTAGTATTTTGCTTATACCTTAAGTCTTTTGATTTTATGTTTTATATATATGTATTTACTTTTTGTACTTTTTCTTTGATTTTCCTTTTTTACTTGCTTATGTGTCATCAAAAAAGAGAAAGAAGGTGTAGAGTTGGAAGGGTTGGGAAGATTGGAGAGAAGTTAGAGTGAAAAATAATTCAAATATATTTTCAAAGTGTATTTTTTCCAAAAGAAGTATAAACACAACATGAAGGCAAAAAAAACCATTTTGAATATTAGTTGTCAATCAATATGAATTTCTTTTTTAGATTCATTTTATTTATATGAATACACTATAGCTGTCTTCAGACACACCAGAAGAAGGTATAGGATCTTATTACAGATGGTTGTGAGTCACCATGTGGTTGCTGGGAATGGAACTCAGGACCTCTATATGAGCAGTCAATGCTCTTAACCACTGAACCATCTCTCCAGCCCCTACCTATGAATTTTTTAAGTACACAATAAATTTGTACAAAATAATTTTTGTTGGAATTGTAATTTTATTGGATATTGAAATATGGCAAGATGAAATTTCAACAAAATTTAATATTATAGTCAAGGAAAATTTCATGTTAATATATTTCTTAAGCCTTTTATAACTTTAATAATTTGTAGTTTTGAAAATATAGATTTTACACACACATGACTATGGAACACCAGCATTCAACTCTATGCTTCCTATGTTGAATGCAGTATGCTCAATTGCCTGATAGGCCTTCTATCATGCCTTCCTGTCATATTGAACACTAAATCACCAAACCACAAGCCCCCAAGAAAACTTTTTCACAGGCAACTTCATATATGTATAGAGTGCATTTTAGTGACTTCCACCATTGATTCTTTTTAAATAAAAATTATGGTTTAAGCTCCCATGCAGCAGCACTTTGACAGTAGTAAATGGAAAATACCAGAGATTAATGGTTCACAGTTGTCAGTGACAGGTGGTCCATGCGTTATGATAAAAACTGATTGCTCTCAGTCTCCATCCTTCAAGCAACCTAAATAATCACTTCATCTAGCATTTTCTCAGTGTATCTGCTGCACTCCTTGTGAAGTTATTTTTAGCCATCCTGAGAACCAATTCAACTCTTTTCTCTAATGTGTCATATAGGGAGTTTCAGGTAAATCTCCAGATGAATCTTACAGAGCAGTCTAAAGCTATATCACATTCCTGTGCCCTTCAATTTACTTCCTGATACATAGGCATTGTAATAGATCTCATGATCAAAAGAGAGGTGATTTGTTACAGTGAAAAAATTTGAGAAATAGAAATAGAAAGGAATGAGATGCCCTTAATCATGGTAAATTATTATAACCGTCATTATTAGTTACTTTTAGTCTTGATTATGTCTGAGATGTAAGTGAAATTTTCCTACAGATAAAAGAAAATATGTCACACTATAGAATTTTGTTACTATCTTTGTTTTCAGGTATTTTCTGAGACATTGAAATGTATTCACCTGAGGACTAAGTTGATGCATTTTGAAAAGTTAATAGCAGACTGTTTAGTTATAGGCAATTTTTTTGTATGTACTTTTATATTTGTATCCCATGATTTTGCTAGATGTGTAGATATGAACCATTTTTTATATTTTCTGGGATTCTGCACAAACAATTTTGTTGCTCATAAAATAACTCAATAACTCATAAAACAGTCTTAGGGTTTTATGGCTATGAAGAGACGTCATGATCAAGACAATTCCTACAATGCAAATTTAATTGGGCTGGCTTACAGTTTAAGAGGTTAAGAACATTATGATCATCGTGGGAAGCATGGCATTCTGCAGGCATATTTGGTGCTAAAGGAGCCAAGAGTTCTACAACTAGGTCCAAAGGCAGCCAGGAGTAGACAGATTTCTGCAGGCAGCAAGCAGGAGACTGGATTCCACACTGGGAACAGCTTGAATGTATATATGAGACCTGAAATCCCACATCCACCATGGTATACTTCTTCCAACAAGGCCATACCTCTTAATAGTGCTACTCCCTACAGTCTACTCATTCAAACCTGGGAGTCGATGTTGGGCCCATAACTATTCAAACCACCACAATAACTAACCCAATATATAAATTGTATAGTTCTTTTTCATGTTTCCTTGCTACATCATGATAAATGTGTTTAATTTCCAAGATTTTAAAATACACCAAAATTGATACATAGAAAAAGAAAACTATTGAATCTGTTGGGAAAACAGCAAACATAGAATTTGGAGTGAAATTAATGCCACAGAATACAAACATTGGAAAAGAAACAAGATCTAAAGTTAATTGTATTAGCAACATAGAAAAAGAAGAATTCCTTAATGTCAAAAGAAGCAGCAGAGATCACCCACACACACACACACACACACACACACACACCACACCACAAAGTAGAAATTAGTTGAAATTGAAATGGAAATATCAAAGAGGTCAAAAAATTGAAAAGCTGATTTTTAAAAAATAATTTATATTTTCTCAAATCATAATTAATTCACACAGGAGTTATAAACACAGAAAGGCAGGATGAGGGAAGGGAATGACACTGGAGTGTGGGTGTTCAGGGGGAATACAGATATCTTTCAGAACCTGGTATCGGCTGGGTGAAGGTTCAGGGGACAAGTCATTATGACTCTGCCTATGACTCACTTGTCCTTATCTAAGTTGGTATTGTCTGACAAGGCTACATATTTACAAAGTCTATGACTACTCAGGATGTAAATTTCCACAAAAGCTGCCTGTTTACATTAGCTTAGAGCCATCTGTTTCAATGTTTTTCCACTGAGACCCAAGACTTGGTGTTAGGATACATGTATGACAGCCCCATTGCTGATTTTAGCCCTATGGCTGATTTTAGGCCTACAGTGTGTAAGCAGGGCTGCCCCTGACATCTCCTCCCTTCTCTAAGTATAGAAGGGCTGTGGCAATTCTAAACTTGCAAAGGTGGGGATAGAGGCCTGACCTCCAGTACTTGAAGAGGACCTTGTAATGGCTCCGGTTCCCCTGTCCTTGTCCAGTGAGGCATGAGGGCCATACCCATCCCGATGTCTTTTTCCTGGAGAGGGGATACTTTTGACAAAACCCCTATGCAGTCAGGCTTGTCCCTCAGGGAACCCAGAGAGATATTTTTATCTTTTATTTATATTCCCTTGCAGGGCTTAGCCTCGCAGCCTAAGCAAGAATTCAGATCGCCTGTCGGGGGGGGGGGGTTCTGGGTGGCCCCTCTCTGCTTGGTCTAGGGGCAGAAGTCCCCCCTTTTAGGTTGGGTGGAGATGGGTTTTGGAAACACCCTGTATAAAGTAACAACCTCATCTTGAGTCTCGTGGACCTCCATAGCTAACTTATGATAATGTATCTGAATAAGTTTTGCTACCAAATTATTTCTCTGCTGTATCACAGAGTTAGTCCTCCTATTTCATGCCCGGGGACCAGCAGAAAAAAGCAATAAGAACCCAAATAATGGTTCCAAGATGGTATGAAATAGGGTTGACCACCTTGGAGAGGCTGCAAATCAATTCTTGTACCAGCATTCATCTGTCTCTTTCTCTCCCTGATTTTTCTCAGGGGCTTCATGGACCTATTTCATGCTCTCTTTAACCCTCCTTGTCTTGTCTATGTAAAGGCAACCTTCTTCTTTGAGGGTTGCACACAGTCAAGAGCTGTACACAGTCTTTTCTATTGAAATAGAGTAAATCAAGTCCAATAAGTATCTTTGTGATTTTAGGAGGTCTATTCAGATGGTGAAACGAGGGATTTCTTCAGATTAGTGATATCAATCTCTAGCTGTTTGATGTTCTTGTCAGTGGCCCTTCAAAGGTCTGAGTAGTATAAGTTCAGAGGCCAGCATCTGGATTAGAACTTCTAACAGCAGATATCATGGGTGATTCAGTTTTACCTGGAAAGGAAAAAGAAGGGGGTTCTCAGAGAGATTTCTCTTCCCTGGATGTAAATTGTTATTCCTCGTATTTATGGTTGGGCCTGGCTTTGTGGGGGTATCTATTTTTTCATTAATCTTTTTGGTAGCCAGTTAGCTGTGCCTTCTGGGGTATCACACATGCATATCAATCCTCGGCCCCGTAAGGGAACTGGGTCTGGACCATTCCCTTTAAGGGTAAGAGGGTCCTTCCCCATATCTGTGGCAAAGTTTTGTTGGTCTTGGTGGTGCCACAGACAGTCAGCAGCAGATTTGCCCTGAGCTTTCAGCTTTAGAGAGATAAAAGTGAACAAGGCATGATGGAGAGTATTTCAGGGGGACTCCTTCTGAGGGGGTACCGTTCCCCCTCTTTTGTTTTTAAAGCCAATTTTTCAGAGTTCTTGTAAAATCAGGGCAGAAGCGCCAACAGTCACTCCTTCCACACTCAGAGAGTCATGAAGACCCTATTTAAGGATATATAAATCTATATTAATAATTTTTTGTCAAAGGACTGTTATAGCACCGCTGACAACTAATCAGACTATATAATATATCGAGTAATAGCTTCTTCCACTTTTTGTGAGATTACCTCTCTTTTGTCAATTAATTGCTGAAGAAAATTAGGATTTACATCTCTCTTGAGAATATTGAACAGAGACTTAAATTCTTTTATGGAGAGCTTAAAATAGAATCTTAGCCAATTATCAACTCCTAGAAATTTTTGAAAATAATTTAAAATAAATAAACTCTCTCCCTCTCTCTTTTTCTTTTTAGAACCTTTATCTGTGTTTTTTTTTAATAGGATATCCTACGTATTTACCTTTCAATATTATCTTCTCTCCCATTCTCCCCCAAAACCCCTTATCCCATACTGTATAATATACAATATACAGTACCCAACCTCAGAAAACTGAGAGAAAGAGGGCCTCCCAGGAGCTTTAACTCAGGCAGCATCCCAGGTAAGGAAAAAGCAACACTTGCCCCAAACAGGGAGCAACCGGGACCCCACTGGGATCCAGGAATTTACTCCTGGCCTGGAGGGCAGGCTCCATCTGGCCCTGTCTGGGCCCGAGCATTCAGCAGATCCCGGGAGTCTGCTCTGCACTCAACCTCTCAGAACCCAGAGGAAGCAGGGCTCCCAGGAGCTCTAACCCAAGCAGTATCTTAGGCTAGGAGGTGGCAATACTTACCCCCAACAGGAGCAACTGGGACCCACTGGGACCCAGGAATACACTCCTGACCCGGAGCACGGACCCCTTCCGGTTTCCACCTGAGCACTGAGCAGATCTTGGGCCTCAGCTCTAACCCCAGCAGCAAAACCCATCCCTAACAGTTCTGACACAACCTAGATAATAGGAAAGACAGGCCCAGTCAGAGACAGCACAGATAGCACAAAGGTGATCCAGATGGAAAAAGGCAAGTGCAAGAACACAAGCACCAGCAACCCAAGGTACTTGCCATCATCACAACCTAGTTCTCCCACGTTAGAAAGTCCTGAAGTCCCCATATCAACAGGAAAGCGAGAACCAGATCTAAAAATCACTTCTAATGATGATGCTAGAGGACTATAAGACGGAAATAAATAACACTATCAAGAAACTTGAGGAGAACACAGGAAAACAGGATGAAGTCCTTAAAGAAACACAAAAATCCTTTAAAGAATTATAAGAAAACACAAACAAACAGATGAAGGAATTGATAAAACCATCCAGGACATAAAAATGGAAGTAGAAACAATAAAGAAATCACAAAGGGAGACTACTCTGGAGATAGAAAACCTAAGAAAGAAATCAGGAGTCATAGATACAAGCATCACCAACAGAATACAAGAGATAGAAGAAAGAATCTCAGGTGCAGAAGATACCTTAGAAAATATTGACACAACTGTCAAAGAAAATGCAAAATGCAAAAAGTTCTTAACACAAAATATCCAGGAAATCCAGGATGCAATGAGAAGACCAAACCTAAGGATTATAGGTATAGATGAGAGTGAAGATTCCCAACTTAAAGGGCCAGTAAATATCTTCAACAAAATTATTGAGGAAAACTTCCCTAACCTAAGGAATGAGATGCCGATAATCACACAAGAGCCTACAGAATACCAAACAGACTAGACCAAAAAAGAAATACCTCCCATCACATAATAATCAAGACACAAAATGCACAAAACAAAGAAAGAATTTTAAAAGCAGTAAGGGAAAAAGGCCAAGTAACATATGAAGGCAAACCTGTCAGAATTACACCTGACTTCTCACCAGATACTATAAAAGCCAGAAGATCCTGGACAAATATCATACAAACCCTAAGAGAACATAAATGCCAGCCCAAGCTACTTTACCCAGCAAAACTCTCAATTACCATAGACGGAGAAACTAAGATATTCCATGACAAAACTGAATTTACACAGTATCTTCCCACAAATCCAGCTCTACAAAGGATAATAGCAGGAAAGCTCCAATACAAGGAGGGCAATCATACCCTAGAAAGAGCAAGAAAATAATCCTTTTCCATCAAATCCAAAAGAAGATAACCACACAAACGATGTCTCCACTATTAGTTAAAATGACAGGTAGCAACAACACACTCTCCTTAATATCTCTTAACATCAATGGACTCAATTCCCCAATAAAAAGGCATAGGCTAACGGACTGGATACGCAAACAGGACCCAGCTTTTTGCTGCTTACAGGGAACCCACCTCAGTGACAAAAACAGACACTACCTTAGAGTAAAAGGTTGGAAAACATTTTTTCAAGCAAATGGCCCTAAGAAACAAGTGGGAGTATCCATTCTAAATAAAATAAGATCGACTTTCAACTTAAAGCTATCAAAAAGGGTAAGGAAGGGCATTTCATACTTGTTCTAATGAAAAGTCAACCAACATGAACTCTCAATTCTGAATATCTATGCACCAAATACAAGAGCACCCACTTTCATAAAAGAAACCTTACTAAAGCTCAAAACACACATTGCACCTCCCACAATAATAGTGGGAGACTTCAACACCCCACTCTCAGCAATGGATGGATCATGGAAACATTAACTAACCAGAGATACAGTGAAACTAATAGAAGTTATGAACCAAATGGACTTAACAGATATCTATAGAACATTTCACCCTAAAGCAAAAGAATATACCTTTTTCTCAGCACCTCATGGCACCTTCTCCAAAATAGACCATATAATTGGGCACAAGACAGGCCTCAATAGATATAAAAAAATTGAAATAATCCCCTGCATCCTATCAGATCACCATGGTCTAAGGCTGGTCTTCAAAAATGAAAAAGACAATGGAAAGCCCACATTCACATGGAAACTGAACAACACCCTACTCCTTGATAATCAGGTCAGGGAAGAAATAAAGAAAGAAATTAAAAACTTTTTAGAATTTAATGAAAATGATGACACATCATACCAAAATCTATGGGATACAATGAAAGCAGTGCTAACAGGAAAATTCATAGCTCTAAGTGCCTGCAAAAAGAAACTGGAGGGAGCATACACTAGCAGCTTGACAATGCACCTGAAAGACCTAGAACAAAAAGAAGCTAATACACCCAAGAGGAGTAGAGGGCAGAAAATAATCAAACTCAAGGCTGAAATCAACCAAATAGAAACAAAAAGAACTATCTAAAGAATCAATAAAACCAGGAGCTGGTTCTTTGAGAAAATCAACAAGATAAATAAACCCTTAGCTAGACTAATCAGAGGGCAGAGAGACATCATCCAAATTAATAAAATCAGAACTGAAATGGGTGATATAACAACAGAAACTGAGGAAATTTAAAAAAATCATCAGATCCTACTACAAAAGCCTGTATTCAACAAAATTGGAAAATTTGGATGAAATGGACAATTTTCTAGACAAATACCAGTTACCAATGTTAAATCAGGACCAGATAAACCATCTAAACAGTCCTGTAACCACAAAAGAAATAGAAGCAGTCATTAAAAGTCTCCCTACAAAGAAAAGTCCGAGACCATACAGTTTTAGTGCAGAATTCTATCAGACCTTCAAGGAAGACCTAATTCCAATTCTTTTCAAACTATTCCACAAAGTAGAAACAGAAGGTACACTACCCAATTTGTTCTATGAAGCCACAATTACGCTCATACCTAAACCACACAAAGACCCAACAGAGAAAGAGAACTTCAGGCCAATCTCCCTTATGAACATCGATGCAAAATTACTCAATAAAATTCTAGCGAACCGAATCCAAGAACACATCAAAACAATTATCCATCACGATCAAGTAGGTTTTATCCCAGAAATGCAGGGTTGGCTCAATATTCGGAAATCCATCAATGTAATCCATTATGTAAACAAACTCAAAGAAAAAAACCACATGATCATCTCACTAGATGCTGAGAAAGCATTTGACAAAATTCAACACCCCTTCATGATAAAAGTCTTGGAAAGGTCAGGAATTCAAGGTCCATACCTAAACATAGTAAAAGCAATATACAGCAAACCAGTAGCCAGCCTCAAACTAAATGGAGAGAAACTTGAAGCAATCCGACTAAGATCAGGGACTAGGCAAGGCTGCCCACTCTCCCCCTACTTATTTAATATAGTATTGGAAGTCCTAGGCAGAGCAATTAGGCAACACAAGGAGGTCAAAGGAATACAAATTGGAAAGAAAGAAGTCAAAATCTCACTATTTGCAGATGATATGATAGTATACTTAAGTGACCCAAAAACTTCCACCAGAGAACTCGTAAACCTGATAAACAACTTTAGCAAAGTGGCTGGAAATAAAATTAACTCAAGAAAAATCAGTAGCCTTCCTCTATTCAAAAGATAAACTGCCTGAGAAATAAACTATGGAAATGACACCCTTCACAGTACTCACAGATAAAATAAAATACCTGGGTGTGAACCTAACCAAACATGTAAAAGACCTGTATGACAAGAACTTCATGCCCCTGAAGAAAGAAATCAAAGCAGATCTCAGAAGATGGAAAGATCTCCCATGCTCATGGATTGGAAGGATTAATATAGTAAAAGTGGCTATTTTGCCAAAATCCATCTACAGATTTAATGCAAGCCCCATCAAAATTCCCACTCAATTCTTCTCAAAGATAGAAAGAGTAATCTTAAAATTCATTTGGAATAACAAAAAAACCTAGGATTGTGAAAACTACTCTCAGCAATAAAAGAACTTCTGGAGGAATCACCATCTCCAATTTCAAGCTGTACTACAAAGCAATAGTGATAAAAACTGCATGGTATTAGAACAGAGACAGGCCGGAGGATCAATGGAATAGAATAGAAGACACAGAAATGAACCCCCATACCTATGGTCACTTGATCTTGACAAAGGGGCTTAAACCATCCAGTGGAGAAAAGACAGCATTTTCAATACATGGTGCTGGTCCAACTGGTGGTCAGCATGTAGAAAAATGCAAATTGATCCATACTTATCTCCTTGTACAAAGCTCAATTCCAAGTGGATTAAGGACCTCCACCTAAAACCAGCCACACTGAAACTAATAGAAGAGAAACTGGGGAAAAGCCTGGAAAACAGAGGCATAGGAGAAAAGTTCCTGAACAGAACACCAATGGCCTGTGCTCTAAGACCAAGAATTGACAAATGGGACCTCATAAAACTGCAAAGTTTCTGTTACGCAAGGGTCACAGTCAATAGGACAAAGCGGCAACCAACATATTGGGAAAAGATCTTCACCAATCCTACATCTGATAAAGGGTTAATATGCAAGGTATACAAAGATCTGAAGAAATTAGACTCTAGACAATCAAAGAACCCTATTAAAAAATGGAGCTCAGAGCTGAATGAAGAATTCTCAACTGAGGAATCTCAAATGGTTTACAAGCACTGATAGAAGTGTTCAGCATCCGTAGTCATCAGGGAAATGCAAATGAAAACAACACTGAGATTCCACCTCACACCAGTCAGAATGGCTAAGATCAAAAACACAGGTGACAGCACATGTTGGAGAGGATGTGGAGAAAGAGGAACACTCCTCCACTGTTGGTGGGATTGTAAACTGGTACAACCATTATGGAAGGTAGTCTGGCGGTATCTCAGAAAATTGAACATAGTGTTACCTGAGGACCCAGCTATACCACTCCTGGGCATATACCCAAAAGACGTTTCAACATACAACAAGGACACATGCTCCACCATGTTCATATCAGCCTCATTTATAATAGCCAGAAGTTGGAAAGAACCCAGATGCCCTTCATCAGAAGAATCGATGCAGAAAATGTGGTACATTTATACAATGGAGTACTACTCAGCTATTAAAAACAATGAGTTCATGAAATTCCTAGGCAAATGGATGGAGCTGGAAAATATCATCTTGAGTGAAGCGACCCAATATCAAAAGAACACACATGGTATGCACTCACTGATAAGTGGATATTAGCCCAAAAGCTCACAATTTCTAAGAAACTACATATAGACCACATAAAACTCACAAAGAAGAAGGAAGACCACAGTGTGGATGCTTTGGTCCTTTCTAAAAGGAGTATCAAAAGTTTCAACCAGATCTCCCATAGTGTAAACCGCCAGCCAGAGAGCCCAAAGGGAGGGACTCATGCACCTGTATAGGGAATTGAGGGTGACCTTGTTAGACTTCAGTGAAAGTGGAGGGCCACGGACCCCGAAAGTTTGGATCCCCTACTATGTGGGAATTCGAGAGCAGGGAGATGGGACTAGGAGGATGTTTGGAGCACACCCTCACAAAAATTAGGAGGAGGGGGTATGGGATAAGGGGTTTTGGGGGAGAATGGGAGAGGAGATAACATTGAAAGGTAAATTTGTATAATCTCCAATAAAAAAACCCACACAGATAAAGGGTCTAAAAATAAAAGAGAGGGAGAGAGTTTACTTATTTTAAATTAATTTCAAAAGTTTCTAGGAGTTGCTAATTGGCTACGATCCTATTTTATGCTCTCCATAAAAGAATTTAAGTCTCTGTTCAATATTCTCAAGAGAGACGTACATCCTAATTTTCCTCAGCAATTAATTGACAAAAGAGAGGTAATCTCACAAAAAGTGGAAGAAGCTATTATTACTCGATATATTATATAGTCTTATTAGTTGTCAGCGGTGCTATAACAATCCTTTGACAAAAAATTATTAATATAGATTTATATATCCTTAAATAGGGTCTTCATGACTCTCTGAGTGTGGAAGGAGTGACTGTTGGTGCTTCTGCCCTGATTTTACAAGAACTCTGAAAAATTGGCTTTAAAAACAAAAGAGGGGGAACGGTACCCCCTCAGAAGGAGTCCCCCTGAAATACTCTCCGTCATGCCTTGTTCACTTTTAACTCTCTAAAGCTGAAAGCTCAGGGCAAATCTACTGCTGACTGCCTCTGGCACCACCAAGACCAACAAAACTTTGCCACAGATATGGGGAAGGACCCTCTTACCCTTAAAGGGAATGGTCCAGACCCAGTTCCCTTATGGGGCCGAGGATTGATATGCATGTGTGATACCCCAGAAGGCACAGCTAACTGGCTACCAAAAAGATTAATGAAAAAAATAGATACCCCCACAAAGCTAGGCCCAACCATAAATACGAGGAATAACAATTTACATCCAGGGAAGAGAAATCTCTCTGAGAATCCCCTTCTTTCTCCTTTCCAGGTAAAACTGAATCACCCATGATATCTGCTGTTAGAAGTTCTAATCCAGATGCTGGCCTCTGAACTTATACTACTCAGACCTTTGAAGGGCCACTGACAAGAACATCAAACAGCTAGAGATTGATATCACTAATCTGAAGAAATCCCTCGTTTCGCCATCTGAATAGACCTCCTAAAATCACAAAGATACTTATTGGACTTGATTTACTCTATTTCAATAGAAAAGACTGTGTACAGCTCTTGACTGTGTGCAACCCTCAAAGAAGAAGGTTGCCTTTACATAGACAAGACAAGGAGGGTTAAAGAGAGCATGAAATAGGTCCATGAATCCCCTGAGAAAAATCAGGGAGAGAAAGAGACAGATGAATACTGGTACAAGAATTGATTTGCAGCCTCTCCAAGGTGGTCAACCCTATTTTGTCCCATCTTGGGACCATTATTTGGGTTCTTATTGCTTTTTTCTGCTGGTCCCTGGGCGTGAAATAGGAGGACTAACTCTGTGATACAGCAGAGAAATAATTTGGTAGCAAAACTTATTCAGATACATTATCATAAGTTAGCTATGGAGGTCCACGAGACTCAAGATGAGGTTGTTACTTTATACAGGGTGTTTCCAAAACCCATCTCCACCCAACCTAAAAGGGGGGACTTCTGCCCCTAGACCAAGCAGAGAGGGGCCACCCAGAACCCCCCCCGACAGGCGATCTGAATTCTTGCTTAGGCTGCGAGGCTAAGCACTGCAAGGGAATATAAATAAAAGATAAAAATATCTCTCTGGGTTCCCTGAGGGACAAGCCTGACTGCATAGGGGTTGATGTCAAAAGTATCCCCTCTCCAGGAAAAAGACATCGGGATGGGTATGGCCCTCATGCCTCACTGGACAAAGACAGGGGGACCGGAGCCATTACAAGGTCCTCTTCAAGTACTGGGGGTCAGGCCTCTATCCCCACCTTTGCAAGTTTAGAATTGCCACAGCCCTTCTATACTTAGAGAAGGGAGGAGATGTCAGGGGCAGCCCTGCTTACACACTGTAGGCCTAAAATCAGCCATAGGGCTAAAATCAGCAATGGGGCTGTCATACATGTATCCTAACACCAAGTCTTGGGTCTCAGTGGAAAAACATTGAAACAGATGGCTCTAAGCTAATGTAAACAGGCAGCTTTTGTGGAAATTTATAAGCCTGAGTAGTCAGAGACCTTGTAAATATGTAGCCTTGTCAGACAATACCAACTTAGATAAGGACAAGCGAATCATAGACAGTGTCATAGTGACTTGTCCCCTGAACCTTCACCCAGCCGATACCAGGTTCTGAAGATATCTGAATTCCCCTGAACACCCACACTCCAGTGTCAT
Source organism: Grammomys surdaster (assembly GCF_004785775.1). Classification (NCBI taxonomy): domain Eukaryota; kingdom Metazoa; phylum Chordata; class Mammalia; order Rodentia; family Muridae; genus Grammomys; species Grammomys surdaster. The sequence goes on from NW_021621078.1 coordinate 8,803,091, forward strand.
TCCCTTCCCCTCATCCTGCCTTTCTGTGTTTATACCCCTGTGTGAATTTATTATGATTTGAGAGAAAATTAAAATATAAAAAAATCAAATGCCATCTACAGCCTTGTGACAAATGTTGAACTCATACAGCATGGAATTATAAAGTAATCTCACATATATGGTGAGGGGTTGGATAATGGTGGCAGGAGGTACAATTAATGTTTTCATAGGGAGTTAAGAAGACAAAAAGAGTGAACAGGGATGGGAACATGGATTGCTTTTCTATTGCCTTGAGGAAGCCTTAAAAACATTCCATCTGCTTGCCATATTCCTGCCCATTTCACATGTTGGAACACATAGAATGTTGGACGATGAAGTTTAAATTTCTTCAGAAAGTTGTGTATCTGCCCCAAGTCCTCTTACAGTCATGTTGCATTAAGATGCTGTTTTTGGAAGCTTCCCAGTATGTGTGGTTTTCTATGGTCTTATGCTTTAAAATGACTGTTGGATGGGCTGTAAAGGCAGCGCAGCAATTAAAGGCTAGGGTCACATCCGAAAATATAAAAACTACTGATGTTTTTTCTGCAAAATTTTGTTTTGCAAAACACTAAGGCGTTAATAATCAGAAAATTTGTGATAATGTGGGGTGTTTGGCAATTATACATTTCCTTTTTCCCTCTAAGTGCATTCCAGGCAAAAGAAGCCATGCAGATGACCTGAACAGGAAATGCATATGCGTCTTTTCATGCTTTTTGTGGTTTTTTTTGTTGCTGCTATTTATGTATTAGTTTTCTTTGTTTTTATTTAAATTCTACATTCTTTTAAGTGTAGCAACTAGTGATCAGTGACTAAAATTGGTATCCACTAGAGATCTCTGAGGTAAATTGGTCCCAGAAAGGTCCTGAGTAATTCCTATGTCTTTAATGATTTCTACAGGATCTGGACTCCTCTGGGATACAGGGTGCCTAAGGCACAGGATGGCATCAGGGTGATGTAGGTAGACACGGTGCAGATAGGTGATGAGTACAGAGGCTGCTATTCCTGTGTCTGCAAATAAAATGAAGGTGAGCAGGATCATGAACCAGAAACTATGATTCAGCTTCAGCAGAGCTGGATGAAGTCAGGAAAATAAGCAGGTGTCTTGCTGTCCGATTGGAAATTCTATGTTATGCAGGATAGTTTTCCAAGTATAATAACTTTCTTCCTTGTCTCCTAAGATTTCCCCATACTATGCTAATATTTGCTTCATGTTTATCATGTATCCAATTCATATTGATGTGTTCTTTCAAATTAGTTATTGTGTCCTTTTTTTCTCTCCATTTCAACACAGGAGCAGCCCTGTGAGGTCGAGTTCAGTGCTCTGTTGATGAATGATTGTTTACAATACTATCACCTCTGGGGTATCAGCAATATATGTACAATGTGATCCCTGCGGTAATTATTAATTTTATTTGTACATCTTTACAAATATTTGTTTCATTGGTAATTTATGTGAAAATAACAAGGAATGTCTTTCTAATATTTGGTGCACATGCATATAACATTGGGATCTGAAGCAGCACTGAGATTGGTTAAGTATATTTCACTGTGCATTTAGATGAACACCTAGATGACATTAATGTTATTCTCAACGGAATACACTTACATTGATAATAGCATTAGTATCATTCTCATATGCTGTTTAATTTGAAGACTGTGTGTTAAAGAAGTTTTTGAAGTCCATTGATCCATCAGTGATAATAGTTGCTGGTGATTTCTTTGGAATCTGATCTTTCAAAACTTGCTTCCATAAAACAGAAGTATGTTTCAATTACAGAATAGGAGAAACTTGGCTGTTGTGTCATCTGCCTGCCATCCCAGTGCTCAGAAATCAGAGGAATGCATTTTATATGTTTGAGCCCGTTCTGGGATATATAAGGAGATCATCTTAAATGGTAGATGATTTTTTCCTACATGGTTTCTCTTTTGTAATGCTAATCCATAATATCTAAGTATGTAAACTTTGATGTCAGCTGCATTAAACAAGTCTGTTTTTGAATGTGCAAACAGTCAGACTAGGTTGTAGCATTTCACAAAATGTTCCTTAGATCTCTTAAATTTTCTTCTGTTTTGTCAGCTTTAAGAGATGCAATAGATTCATTAGCCATGGCTTTCCAGAATGACAAAATTACACATGTATGCATCTGCATGTGTGCATGTGTGCGTGTGTGTGTGTGTGCGTGCAAGCACGTGCACATGTGCACTCTGTCATATTACTAGGATACAAACAACTAAGTACTAGAAACTGATAAGGAGAACATTTGAAGAACAGCCTAGAATATTGGAGTCCTTAATAAGAGTGGAAACTATCTAATTTGACTTGTATCTAAGGCAGAAGTTGTAACAATTTTTCTACACTTAAATGTCCTTTGTCTCTAATTCCTTCATCTGAATTCATGAAGCTGACCATCTGATGAAGTGTTAGTTACTTTTGTCAAAGTCTAGATCTTAATGGCATTGAGATACTATCTGCATAGCAAGTAGGAATTCTCCAATCATCCAAATTGATGTTTAACCCACTTGATGTGTAAATTCTCCATCATATAGAGCATAGTCATCTGAGGAACAACTCAAGTGAAAATTCCAAAGTAGGTTGTCACTTCTTTTTCATAATTCATAAATTTTTTCATTCTATCTGTGTTCTATACAAATATCAATGATGTCTTGTGGATTAAATATGGATATTATTTGTAGTCCCCAGTATTATGAGACTGCCGATGATTAACTCTAGCACTGCAGAAACAATCTCTAATTTAGACTGTCTATTTAAATGGGATTTTTTTCTACTTCGAAGATAAAGAAATGTGTATTAGGTTGAGCAGTAGGTAACAAACATTCACTGGCTAGATTTATGCATCATGACTATCCTTGTCCCTAGTTTCAGATTAACAATGATTATTAAGAGCCAAACAGAATGAATGCATATGAGACCCTTCCTGCATTGATTCCTTCACAATCAATGGGAAGATACCTTAATACAGTGATCAAAGTATTATTTGGGTGGGATATGTATAGATTGCTAGGAAACATGGCTGAATGTCTCAGTATAGTGGGACAAAATATATTTAGTTGTGTATGTGATAAACAATAAGCCTGGCATAGGAATAAGGATGAATTAGATGAAGGGAAAACAGAAAGAAGGAAATGAAAGGCAAAAAAGAAGGGATGAGCAACTCAAAAATGTAGGACATGAAGAGATTTACCACAGCATTGAATGAGGAGAGAAAAACATGTGGAATCGTGTGGGAAATACCACTGGCACATGTGAGATAATGAAAGAGCATTTGTGTGCCTGATAGGAACTTTGTCTTTAATCCTAAAAAAAAAACCAGTGATAATTTGAAACATAAATCAGAAAAGATATAAAGGAAAGCCTCTGTTAGAATGCAGCAGTGTGAACGATGCATGTTTAAGGAGAAGAGAAGGGTCAGGAGACATAACAGTATGGACATGGCTAAGTCTGCTTCTGTATTGTTGTAAAGACAAGATGTCTTCCTGATGTATTGATATAAGCTTACAAATAGCAATGGATGAAATAAGAGGAGAATGGAAGAGAGACTCGGTTATGTATCACGACAGTTCAAGGTAATAAAAAATAACAAATGGATCTAAATCAATAGATTTCTGCCCAAATCTGAATTTATCTTACTGTACTATGGGCAACTGGAAAGGTATGAGAATGTGGAATGCTTTGGAAGCCATTAAACTGAAGACATGTCTTTCACATGAGGCTTTTGAGCTTCTGATGCCTGTCATATATGCAATGGACAGAATATGATTATTTAAAAGTGGAGCAGAAATATGTTACAGGGTCTGAGTTAGAAGTGGTAATATAACAAGTTGGAGAGATTTTCTTGAAATTTATAAAAATTATGATGTTAATGTTTATAAAAAATTCTTCATAAACATCAATATACAAAATAACAGAACAAATTACAGATGAAAAACCTAGGATGAGCAGGAAGTAGGAGAGAAAAGCATTCATATCTTAGTAGGCATGGCATGGAATTGTCTATGAAAGGATGGAAGTTAGAAGCCTGAACAAGATAAGCTGAGAAAAATCATTAATGATTGCAATATTTACAGACATTAGGAGTTTTGAGATTATAGTTACTATGATGACTCTCACACTACATCCATTGTTGTAGAGTATATGCCTTAGACATATATTTATTTAAAATTCTAAGATATTATGCTATTTTTCTCATTAGGACACTGGAGAAGAAGAATGAAAATGAACAACAAAACTTTTATCACACAATTTCTCCTCCTGGGTCTGCCTATTGCCCCAGAGTATGAAAACCTGTTCTATGCACTGTTTCTGGCCATGTACCTCACCACTATCCTGGGAAACCTGCTAATCATTGTCCTTGTTCGACTGGACTCCCATCTCCACACACCCATGTACTTGTTCCTCAGCAACTTGTCCTTCTCTGATCTATGCTTTTCCTCTGTCACATTGCCCAAATTGCTGCAGAATATGCAGAGCCATGACCCATCCATCCCCTATGGAGGTTGCCTGACACAAATATACTTCCTTATGGCTTTTGGAGATATGGAAAGCTTCCTTCTTGTGGTCATGGCCTATGACCGCTATGTGGCTATCTGTTTCCCTCTGCATTACTCCAGCATCATGAGCCCCAAGCTCTGTACTTGTCTAGTGCTTCTATTGTGGATGCTTACAACATCCCATGCTATGATGCACACCCTGCTTGCAGCAAGATTGTCTTTTTGTGAGAACAATGTAGTACTCAACTTTTTCTGTGACCTATTTGCTCTTCTAAAGCTGGCCTGCTCAGACACTTATGTTAATGATTTGATGATACTTATCATGGGAGGGCTCATCATTATTATTCCATTCCTCATAATTGTTATGTCCTATGCAAGGATCATCTCCTCCATTCTTAAGGTTCCATCTACCCAAGGAATCTACAAGATGTTCTCCACCTGTGGTTCTCATCTGTCTGTGGTGTCTCTGTTCTATGGGACAATTATTGGTCTCTACTTATGTCCATCAGGTAATAATTCCACTGTAAAGGAGATTGCCATGGCTATGATGTACACAGTGGTGACTCCAATGCTGAACCCCTTCATCTACAGCCTGAGGAACCGAGACATAAAGAGGGCCCTAATAAGAGTCATCTGCAGTAAGAAAATCTCTCTGTAATGGTAGCACTTGGGATTGTCATCTAATTTTAAGTAATAAATGTATTGATATTTATCAATATTGATATTTTTATCTGATATTGTCCATCATTATAGTACATACAAGGAAGGGCATGCTACGTACCTGTTCTATATATGAAAGAGGTTTAGTGCAGTCAAAGTAGGCACAACTGTCTTTAATATCTGGCTATAACTTCCCTTGCACAAACAATCCTGGAAATGTATAGTGTATGAGATCTTTGTTCCTTTTAAGTTACTGCAACATTTTTATTACTTTACCCTAACTTCCATGTTCACTGATATTTTGGTTAAAATTCTTTAAATAATGGATTGAGTAGATTCAATACAACAAAATACCTCTATTTCCCAACTTCCTTCTACAGGTTTTCCAACAGTGAATTTGATATAATTTTTTTTCTTAGCTCTTCTCTAATTATTTTCCAATTCATGTCATCCTTTGTCACTAGTCTCAACCCTGAATCAGTCTGGCAGAATTGTTTTGCATGATAGTGTCACTCTTATAACATTATCCTAATATTTGAAATTTATTGTTAATCATGTTCTTTTCAATTTAATTTACTTCTATAAGATGACGGTTAGAGGAATGAATGCTAGAAGCTTGCAAAGCCTCATGTATGTCTCATATTTTACTTTGTAAATCGTATTTTTATAGTAGATGGTTTTGTTTACCCTTGTGTTACTCTCAAGGATATAGAGAAGGTTCTGTTTCACAGCCTGAAAAATCCGAGGTACAGTGACTTCCCATTTCACAGAGAGGGGCAATGGGTGATCATGTATGAGATCATAGCCCAATTCCACTCTTTTGTCTCATTTCTGTAGGACAAAAAATCTTTAATATTTATATTCTTTGCTTTGCTGCAGCATAGAATAACTTGGTCCATTTATTTTCCTCAGTTGTTCTTGGTAGGTGATGACACACAAATCCAAGCCTTTATACTCTGCTGTCCCCAAAATGTACACACATAATCTCTATGTAAGCCAATTTTGCCTGTAGGGTTTCTCATTGTCTGGAGAACATCTCCAGTTGAGCCTGTGTGTGATCTTCAATAAGAACACACATGCATTGAACTCTTTCTGTTCTCACAGTCTTCTTTGTGTCTTTTCAAGTGTTTTGTCATTATTATGCCATCTCCTACAGTGTGGGCACTGTATATTTATGGTATATAAATTCACATGCAAAACAAACATAAACATGATCTACATAACTATATAAGCACTTTTGTGATCACACACACACACACACACACACACACACACACACACCTATACTTACCAAAGTGGATAATAGCTCATTGAATTTTGAATTGTTCCTTTTTATTGAATGTTTAAAGATATTTATTAATATTATTATTCCCATATAGTTAAGGTAGCATTGGCTGTTGTCATTGATAAACTCTGAAATCCCATTGTATAAAAGAATTATTAATGATAAGACAATTTGTAAATTAAGTGACTTTTCTCTTTATGTGAAAAGCAAACTTTAAAAGACAAATATTTCTATATTCAGTATCAATGGCATCAGGTATAATAGACATAGGAAAGATGCAAAGGCTGTGCTGGGTAATACAAAGCAGTACCACAGTGTAAAAATATAGCCTAGGATGTGCATATCTTTATACATATTTTAAATTTTTACCTGATAGAAAAATTATACAATTGTATCAACACTGTGTAATGAATATCATATGAAATGTAGAAAATGGACTGTGTCAGAGTGGAAGTGGTGTAAAAAGAAGAGAAAGAGGTAGGGAACAAGAGAGGTTAATTGTAAACCTGAACCAAAAAAAAATAGGAATCAAGTCAGGTATGATGGATCATGGCTGTAAAGCAACAATCTCATACCAGTAATATTTTATATGTGGTGGAGAGATGGCTCAGTGGAAAAATCAATGGCTACTCTTCCAGAGGAGGCCAGTTCAATTCCCAGCACCCGTATCAGTGGGTCACAACCACCTGTAACTCCATTTCCAGGGAATTCTGGATTCTGTGTACTCTGTATTTACGGTATATAAATTCACACAGATGAAAAACACACATAAACAAAGACTGATTAAAAATTTAAATTTCTATTGCCTTATAGTTATAATTATACATCCTATTTATTGTATTATTTATGTTGAGAATGTGGACTTTTAAACAAATAAAAATTGAAAATATAAATATATTACTTTATAATTATAAGTATACATTATATTTATTATATTATTTATAATGAGAATGTATAATAGTAAAGGCAGTTTGTTACTTCCTGAAGTGCTTAAAATCCAACATCCATAATCTCTATCTTTGCCTGGTTGAGAACACTAATTAGATAAGTTGATATGTGTACTGTCTGTTAAACCAAAGGGAGTTTGAAAAAGGGATTTGCAGTCACAAGTCTTCTATCTTATAAATATAAAAATTATTTCTTAGAAGAAGCTCAGAGACAGCAGTGCCCTTGGTAAAGTCCCATACCTGATCACATACCTAGTGCTGGCTAAATTAGTAAGAAACAGCATCTTTATACTGGGTATTTTAGACATCATCCATGACATTTTATGAGTTTTCCAAATACAGTAGAAAAATCTCAAAATGGGGAGGGATGTAGCTCATTGTTAGAGAACATGTTTAGTGTGTGAAGACTCGAACTTTATGTACTAGTATCACACACAACACCATTTTGATGGTGTATGTAAGTTGAAGAGATGCTACAAGACTATTTTAAGCATAGCAGTGCTAGAGCACTGAAAATTTGACATACTACATGCTTGGAGAACTTTTGGATTCTACAGAATACTTTAGGAGAAAATCATAAGGATAAGCAATATATACAAAGGAGTGGCCCATGATAGAAACAAATGGCCTGTTTCCCTAAAATTACCAGAAAACTCTCCCTTTGTGCTCTTGGGCTGGAGGTTTTAGAATGGCTACTCCAGCTTATTTCTTAGGACCATTTGCTTGAAAAATTGTTTTCCAGACTTTTACTCTAAGGTAGTGTCTGTCTTTGTCAGTGAGGTAGGCTTCCTGTATGCAGCAAAATGCTGGGTCCTGTTTACATATACAGTCTGTTAGCCTATGCTTTTTTATTGGGGAATTGAGTCCATTGGTGTTAAGAGATATTAAGGAACAGTGATTGCTGCTTCCTGTTATTTTTGTTATTAGAGGTGGAATTATCTTTGTGTGGCTATCTTCTTTTGGACTTGATGGAAGAGGATTACTTTCTTGCTCTTTCTAGGGTATAATTTCCCTCCTTGTATTGTAGCTTTTCTGCTAATATCCTTTGTAATGCTGGGTATGTGGAAAGATATTGTGTAAATTTGATTTTGTCATGGAATATCTTGCTTTCCCCATCTATGGTAATTAAGAGTTTTGCTGAGTATAGTAGCCTAGGCTGGCATTTGTGTTCTCTTAGGGTCTGTATGACATCTGTCCAGGATCTTCGCACTTTTATAGTATCTGGTGAGAAGTCTGGTGTAATTCTGATAGGTCTGCCTTTACATGTTACTTGGCCTTTTCCCCTTATGGCTTTTAATATTCTTTCTTTGTTTTGTGCATTTGGTGTTTTGATTATTATGTGATGGGAGGTATTTCTTTTCTGGTCTAGTCTATTTGGCATTCTTTAGGCTTCTTGTATGTTTATGGGCTTCTCACTCTTTAGGTTAGGGAAGTTTTCTTCTATAATTTTGTTGAAGATATTTATTGGCCCTTTAAGTTGGAAATCTTCACTGTCATCTATACACATTATCCTTAGGTTTGGTCTTCTCATTGTGTCCTGGATTTCCTGAATGTTTTTTGTTAAGAACTTTTTGCATTTTGTGTTTTCTTTGACAGTTGTGTCAATATTTTCTATGGTATCTTCTGCACCTGAGATTCTCTCATCTATCTCTTGTATTCTGTTGGTGATGCTTACATGTATGACTCCTCATTTTTTCCCTAGGTTTTCTATCTCCAGGGTGTTCTCCCTTTGTGATTTCTTTATTGTTTCTACTTCCATTTTTATGTCCTGGATGGATTTGTTCAATTCCTTTACCTGTTTGGTTGTGTTCTCTTGTATTTCTTTAAGGGATTTTTGTGTTTCCTCTTTAAGAGCTTCTACCTGTTTACCTGTGTTCTCCTCAAATTCTTTGAGAGTGCTATTTATGTTCTTCTTAAAGTCCTCTATCATCATCATTAGAAGTGATTTTAAATCTGAATCTTGCTTTCCTGGTGATATGGGGAATTCAGGACTTTCTAACGTGGGAGAACTAGGTTCTATTGATGACAAGTACCCTGGGTTTCTGATGCTTATGTTCTTGTGCTTGCCTTTTGCCATCTGGATCACCTTAGTGCTACCTGCCCTGTCTCTTACTGGAGCCCATCTTTCCTATTATCTTGGTTGTTTCAGAACTGTGTGGGGTGGGTATTACTACTGGGGTTAGAGCTGGGGCCCAAGATCTGCTCAGTGCTCAGGCCCAGACCAGAAGGAACCAGTGCTCCAGGCCAGGAGAAAATTCCTGGGTCCCAGTTACTCCCTGTTTGTAGTGGGTGTTGCTGTCTCCTTACCTAAGATGCTGTTCAAGTTAGAGCTCTTGGGAGGCCAGCTTCCTCTGGATTTTGTGAGATTGGGTGCAGAGCTGCTGCCCGGAATCTGCTCAGTGCTTGGTCCCAGACTGGAAGGCAACATTTTTTATACTAAAGGAATCTACGTATTTATTGTTTTTCTTAACTTACCTATTTGTTATCTGAAGAGCAAAAGAAGGCATAGAATTGAATGTGTTGGGAGGATCTGAGCAGAGATAGAGGGAAATAGTACTTCAAATATATTGTATGAAAAAATATTTTTCAGTAAAAAGAATAAGCACAACATGAAAGGCAAAACACAATTTTCAGATTTTAGTTGTCTTTACATATGAATTTTATAAATACACAATCAATTTGTACAAAACAATTCTTGTTGATATTGTGTTTGTAATTTGATTGAATGCTGAAATAAGCATGTGACAAGATGACATCTTGACAAAATTTAATCTTAAGGTGAAGGAATTTTGCATATTAAAATGTTTCCTAAGCCTTCACGTTTTTAATTAATAATTTATAGCTTTGGAAATATAGATTTTACACATGCAGCAGTACTAGAGTATGGAACACCAGTCCTATGTGTGGGTGCAGTGCATCCAATTGCCTAATACGTCTTCTGCCAGGCCTTCCTGCTGTGTTGGACCCTAAATCATCAAAACACAAACCCCTCATAAAACCTGTTTCATTGGCAGCTTCATGTATATTTAGTGCTCTTTAGTGACTTCCATCTCCGAATAGTCTTTAATTAAATCTTAAGGTTTCTGCTATCTCCATGAAGTTTCAAACTGACATATTAAATGGAAAATTCCAGAGATTCACAGTTTTAAGTGGCAGCTTTCCTGTACATTATGATGAAAACTGAGCTCTCCTAGTCTCTGTCTTACAAGCAATCTGAATAATCACTTCATCTAGTATTTTCACATTGTATCTGTTGACCTCCTTGTGAGGCATCCTTCAGACATCCTGATAACCATCAACTCGGTTTTCTAATCCCTCATTTAGAGAGTTTCAGGTAAATCTTTAAATGAAGCTCACAGAGAAGCCTAAAGTTATATCACATTGCTGTGTCCTTCACTTTACTTCCTGATACTTAGATATTGTAATAGTTCTCATGACCAAAAGTAGAAAGGTGGGTATATAATAGTGAAATATTTTTGAGAAATAGAAATAGAGAGCAATCAGATTCCTTTATTTATAGTAAATTATTATAACTGTTATTAGTAGTAATTGTTAGCCTTGATTGTGTTTACTTTATAAGTGAAACTTTTCTATAGACAAACAATTGTGGAAGAAAATGTCATGCTATAGAATTTTGTTACTATCTTTGTTTTCAGGTATTTTCTTAGACATTGAAATGCATTTACTTATGTGAGGAAGAAGTTGATGTATTTAGAAAAGTTAATAAACTACTTAGTGATTGGCAATATTTAAATATGTACTTTCATGTTTGTGTCATATGATATTGCTAGATGAGTAGATATGAGCCCTTTTCAGATTATCTGGGATTCTGCACAAACTATCATGTTGCTCATGAATAACTTACTAATTACTCTTAGGGTTTTACTGCTGTGAAGAAACACCATGGTCTTGGCAGCTCTTATAAACCACAACATTTAATTGTGGTGGCTTACAGTTTCAGTGATTTAGGCTATGATCATCATGGTGAGATGTATGGAATTGTGCAGGCAGATTTAGCAGTAGAGGAGCCAAGAATTCTATATCTTGGTCTAAAGGCAGAAGGTTCAGAAAGAGACTGTTTTCTGTAGGGAGCCATGAGGAGACTGGATTTCACACTGGGCATTACATAGTTTCAACATATATATGAAACCTCAAATCCTGCCTCCACAGTGATATACTTCCTTCAACAAGGCCTTCAACTCCTCCTAATAGTGCCACTCCAAATAGTTCAAATATTTGAATGCATGAATCAGTGGGGATAGGAGATACCTATTCAACCCACCCAAATCACACAACCCAACATATAAATAGTTTGGTTCTTTTTTTGTTCTTTGCTACACCATGAGAAATGTGTTTAATTTTCAAGATTTTAAAATACACCAAACTTGATACATAGAAAATGACAATTATTGAAATTGTTAGGAGAACAGCAAACATAGAATTTGGAGTGAAATTAATGCCACAGAATACAACCATTGTAAAAGATACAAGATCAAAAGTTAATTGTATTAGAGACCTAAAAAAGATGAATGCTTTAAAGTCAAAATAAACAATGAAAATGAAAACACATACGCACACACACACACACACACACACACACACACACACACACACACACAC
>NW_021621078.1:8815529-8882958 GCF_004785775.1 Grammomys surdaster
CACACACACACACACACACACACACACACACACACACACACACACACAATCAGTTGAAACTAAAAACAAGTACCAAAAGAGATAAAAAAGAAAAACCAAAATGCTGATTTTTAAAAATTATTTATTTATTTATTTTTCAAATCGTAATTCATTCACACAGGGGTTATAAACACAGAAAGGCAGGACATGGGGAAGGGGATGACACTGGAATATGGGTGTTCAGGGGGAATACAGATATCTTTCAGAACAGGGTATCAGCTGGGTGAAGGTGCAGGGGACAGGTCACTATGACACCGCCTAAGATTTACTTGTCCTTATCTAAGTTGGTATTGTCTGCCCAGGCTACCTATTCACAAGGTCTATGACTACTCAGGCTGGTAAATTTCCATGAAAGCTGACTGTTTACAATAGCTTATAGCCATCTGTTTCAATGTTTTTCCACAGAGACCCAAGACTTTGTGTTAGTATACGTGTATGACAGGCCTATTGCTGATTTTAGGCCTATGGCTGATTTTAGGCCTTCAGTGTGTAATCAAGGATGCCCGTGACTTCTCCTCCCTTCTCTAAGTATAGAAGGGATGTGGTGATTCTAATCTTGCGAAGGTGGGGATAGAGGCCTGACCTCCAGTAATTGAAGGGGACCTTGTAATGGCTCCTGTCCCCCTATCGTTGTCCAGTGTGGCATGAGGGCCATACCTGTCCTGATGTCTTTTTCCTGGAGAGGGGATACTATTGACATCAACCCCTCTGCAGTCAGGCTTGTCCCTCAGGGAACCAAGAGAGATACAAAATGCTGATTTTTAAAGAGTAATAAATAAGCCAATAGTCATGCTTAAAATGAAGAAGGTCTATAAGGGTAATTAAAGAAAAGTCATGCTACACATGCAAAGAAAATTTAGAGAGTAACAATAGAATGCTCTGAACAACTCCATTCCCACAAATTGAAAGTCTAACTCAAAACAGCATTTACATTACTTCAGAGGTATTTAAATATCTTGGCCTTAGTCTACTAAAATCTAGGCTGGATTACACATAAACCTCACCTAGTTCATAAAAAGGCAAAGGTTAGGTATGCATCTGATTTTCTCTTCATTCCTACCTTTTTACTAAGTTCATTAAAGAGTGATCAGTAACTATCATCTGCTCCCACCTCAGGGCTTTGAAAAATTGGTCCTGTAGAGGTCTTGGGTAATTGTACAAGATCAGGATTCCTCAGGGATGCAGAGCTCTTGGGGTCCATAGATGGCTAGAAGGGGGCATGTAAGAAGATGTTGAGTGTAGAGAATGTTCATTCCTGTTCTTATAATGAATAAAGGTGACCAGGATCTGAAGCAAGAACTGTGATACACTTTCAGTCATCATAGATAAATTTTCAGGAGGTACATTACTGTCCTCCAAACTGCAGATCTTTCACTTCCAGTTTTATGATAGCATGACAAGCAGTTTTCAGGTATGATATTATTTCTTGCCATTTTTATACTTTTAACATTTTGAAATATTTTTGAAATACCTTTTTTCATGGTTACAGTAATAAGCATTTTGGTAATGATGGAGTTTATTACAATTACTTACAGGGCATTTTTCCCATTTCAACCTAATAACAACTCTTTAGAGTAAGGGCTATGCTAGAATGCTTAAGCTTTCTTTCAGTAAGTCTTTAGTTTTGAAAATTAGTAAACATTGAAGAGATCTTCTACCTAAAAGATTTCAAAAGTCTACAACTTCAAGAAGTGCATGAACTTGCTCATTACTGCATGCCATGCACAGGAGTATTCACACCACCTGAGTGTCCATGTATAAAACTGAGTATCAGCTTGAAAGCAGAGTCAGTGTTGAGAGAATTCTAGGTGAGTTGCCTGTATATAACTGCTAGAAATATTTTTATGGGATGGTCTTATCTGCTCTTCAGGTAAAAATTGTGAGTTTTACAACTGAAGAAGTAACATCCATTAGGTCAGCAGCAGCAACCATCAGAAGTGATCTTTGCTTTGTAATCTTTTCATGTAAGCCTACATAAAACATGGGCCCACTCATTAATAGAGTACAAATAATTCTGAGAAGCTAGGTTCACAATTTCTCTTATATTTTTGCAGTTCTTTTTTTCTATTAACTGCTCACATGAGGCTTGTCACATTATGAAATGTCAGAGTTACTTCACTCTGATATAATGTTAATAAATAGTTTCAATGTTAAAATATTGTAAAACATCTTCTTTGAAATACCTACAACTGTAATTTGACCAAATTTTCTTTTAAGAACTATATCAGTTACTGTATAAACTGTCTTTCTAGTTATGGATATCTGAACATGAAATCAAGGGAAGGACTAAAATTAACTGATACTTTAAAAAAACATTTATTGTATATATTTTTCCCACATTATTATCAATGGAATTATATGAATATAGATATGAATATCACATGAATATGAATATAGTGAAATCATATGACAAATAAAATATTTGCTATTAATATTATTAAAAACAGTATTGCATTTTGCATACCTGAATGCATTCCACAAATACAAAATTCCATCTGTGCAGTTAATCAGAGAATATACATAGTTTGTATCAAAACGTGAGTATATATTCTGAGGAAATTTAAGATGAATAACTGGATTTAATGTAAATTGATTCCTTAAATTTAAGTATATGTTTCAGGCAGAAATGTAGAGAAGAGAAAAGCCAATATTTTTTCATATTAGAAGCCATTAGATGTGTGGAGTAAATACTAGAATAACAGAATATGCTAAAACAAAGTGTCTGTAAATACTGACCATATTTGTATGTAGATCCACAGTTACTTTCATGAGAGTAGATTAACTACTGTAGAGTATACAACACACAATGTATGCCACAAACCATGTCCCTTTTCATTGAACTGTGGGTATGGATGTTGGGAGGAGGAATCAGAAAAGTGTACAGAATTTGGTTTGTATGGCATCATCTACCAAGTACAACTGAGGAAGTAAATAGACCAATAATATGATTTTTTTATCATAGTGAGGTAAAGAATATAAAAACCAAAGAATATGAAAAATAGAGTAATCCTTTTTCTAAATAAGCAAATGAGACAAAAGAGTGGAATTGATCTATGATTTCATACAGGCTTAACCACTGGGATTTCAAGAAAATCTAATTTTTTTTTAAGTCATTGAAGGCAGATAATGACTGGAAACAACCAAACTTTGATCTTGGAGTTCATCCTCCTGGGTTTGCCCATCCCATCAGATTATGAGCTCCTGTTCTTTGCCCTGTTCCTGGCCATGTACCTCACCACTCTCCTGGGAAACCTGCTAATCATTCTTCTTGTTCAACTAGACTCCCATCTCCACACACCCATGTACTCGTTTCTCAGCAATTTGTCCTTCTCTGACCTCTGCTTTTCCTCTGTCACAATGCCCAAGTTGCTGCGGAACATGCAGAGCCAAGTACCATCTATATCCTATGCAAGTTGCCTGACACAGCTGTATTTCTTTCTGGTTTTTGGAGACATGGAGAGCTTCCTTCTTGTGGTCATGGCCTATGACCGCTATGTGGCCATCTGCTTTCCATTGCATTACACCAGCATCATGAACACCAAGCTCTGTGCTTCATTAGTGATACTACTGTGGATGTTGACTACATTCCATGCCATGCTGCATACCCTACTCACAGCTAGATTGTCTTTTTGTGAGAAGAATGTGATTCTTCACTTTTTCTGTGACCTACCAGCTCTTCTGAAGTTGTCCTGCTCAGACACTTATGTTAATGAGTTGATGATATTTATCCTGGGAGGGACCATCACTATTATTCCATTCCTACTCATTGTTATGTCCTATGTAAGGATTTTCTTCTCCATTCTCAATGTCCCATCTACTCAGGGCATTTACAAGGTCTTCTCCACCTGTGGCTCCCATCTGTCTGTGGTGTCTCTGTTCTATGGGACAATTATTGGTCTTTAATTATGTCCATCAAATAACAATTCTACCATGAAGGAAACTGCCACGGCTATGATGTATACATTGGTGACTCCCATGCTGAACCCCTTCATCTACAGCCTGAGGAACAGAGACATTAAGAGGGCCCTAATAAGAGTTATCTGTAGTAAGAAAATTTCTCTGTAATGGTAGCACTTGGGATTGTCATCTAATTTTATGTAATAAATGTGTTGATATTTTATATCAGATATTGTCCCTCATCATCAGACCTACAAGGAAGGGCATGCTACATAGCTGTTCAATACATGAAAGACAATAGGTTTAGTGGAGTAGTGAAAGTAGAAAAGATTATCTTTGATATCTAGCTCCAACTTCCTCCATTCCTTGCATAAACAATTCTGGACATCCATTGTGGATGAGGTATTGCCGAATATGATCTCTGTTCCTTTTACATTGCTGTAAAATTGTATCATTTTACCCCGACTTCTGTGTTCACTTATACATCAACTAAAATAGTTAAGTAATGGTATGACAATGGATAATAATGAAATCTCTTCACTAGTGTGCTTCTATTTATTCCTACAGGTGCTCCAATACTGATTTTGATATTATTGTTCTCTCTTAACCTCCCATGTGTTTTCCTAACCATATTATACTTTCTTATTAGTCTTGATCCTGAACAATTTTGTTGGAATAATTTTGTACACTTGTCATTTGTATAATTTTGTCTTAATTTGGAGTTGGTTAGTAAGGAACATTCAATTTACTTTTCTGGTATGAGAAAAAAAGAAAACGAGACATTTGTATTGCCTCATGTATATTCATATTTTACTTTGTAAAACATCTGTTTCTAATGGATAGATTTATATTACCCTTGTGACAATATCAAGGAGATAAAGAAAGTTCTGTTTCACAGACTGAAGAAGGTGAATTACACTGACTTCCCAGCTCACATAGAGGAGCAAAGGTGAGTTTGTATGAGATTATAGACCAATTCCACACTTTTCTATTATTTCAGTAGAAAGAATAATTTTTATTTATTTTTTATATTCTTTGTTTCACTATGTCATGGGATAACCTTGTTCTATTTATTTTTTTAGTTGTCCTTGGTAGGTGACGACACAGAAATCTAGTCTTTTATACTCTGATGACCCTACCTCCCCAACACACATCATCTCCATGTGAAGATCGTGCCTTAAAGAGCTTCTCACTGCTTGGGGAATCTCCCCACACGATCCTCTGTGTAATTATCAATAGGAACATGCACACCTTTAGCTCTTCTGTTTACACACAGTCTTCTCTTTGTATTTTATCCTGTTTCTCAAAATACGATGTCAGCTCCCACTCAGTGATCTGCACAAGCCCTTCTCTACACACACACACACACACACACACACACACATACACACACATTTACAAAAGTGGATAATAGGTCATAGAACTTTGAATTGTACTTTTTATTGGATATTGTTTTATTGTTTTTAAATACTAGTATTGTAACTCTCATGTAGTTAAGATTGCACCTGCTGTTTCCATAGCTAAATTCTGAAATCCCTCTGTCACTGTATAACAGATTTATAAGCGACATGACAGACAATATGGCAATCAAGTCTGTTTTCTTCTCATGTGAAACATAAAGTTTAAAAGACAGATATAGATTCTATATTCAATATTAATGAAATTACCTTTAATAGCTATAGGATGGAAACAAGAGCCCTGCTGAGCAATACAAAGAAATATCATAGTTCAAAAATGTAGTCTAGAATGTATATATGTTTAAACATATTCAAAAAATTTAACTGACATAATTCAGTGTGATGAATACCACATGCAATGTAAAAGATGGACTATGTGAGAGTGGAAGTGGTTTAAAGAGAAGAGAAAGAAGTAAGGAACAAGAGACATTAACAGACGAATAGAACAAAAAGTTAGAAATCAAGCCAGATGTGATCATATGCCTCTGATCTCAGCACAAATACAGCTTGGGCAGAAGCAGCAATGCAAATGTAAGGTCATTCTGTGCTGCACAGAATGCATTCTCAAGGCACAACGAGACCTCAAGGCTGCAAAGTGTGATCCTGTGGGATCTGCTTAGCAGCACAGTGAGATTCTATGAGGTCAGCCTGAAGTGCGTAGTGAGACCCTTTGGGAAATGGAACTCCCTTAACATCAATGTTTGGCCTGTGGGATATTGAGCATAAAGTTATTATATGAGTGAAAACTTATTCATCTAGGCACACAGCTACAAGTTGTGGGAATCAAAAAATGTGGTTTTGTCTTTATTATGCAGGCAAGTAAATTTGTAATAGTCACAAAGCAGAATGAGTAATCAAATGATAATCAAATAAATGAAGTGTACTGTACTCATATGATGAAACATTATTCAACAAGAAAAATGAATGAATAATTGGTGCATGCTCCAACATGGTCACACCTACTGTGTCAAGGCCACACCTCCTAACACTGCCATTCCCAATGGCCCAAGCCAATGTACACGAATATGTATATATGTTTATATATGTATGTATAAGTTCACATTTAGATATACATGTATATGTTAGATACATAAAATTTATTGACTAGACTCTTCTTAAGACATTACATGGGAGTTGACTAAAAATTAAAGACAGAATTAGCTTATTTGAATGCAATGTTATGAGTGTATAATAGTAGTTCATGTAATAGGTTTCATCATCATTTTATAAGCATGAAATGCATTGATCTTTTTGTTTGGCTTTTTAAAATTATTTTCCTTTTTATTTATTTTTCTCTTAGATATTATATCCTGACTGATTTTTACCTTCCTCCCTGCTTCCAGACTCCCCTCTTTGTATCCACTTTCCCCTGGATATATGCCTGATTCACTTCCCCTCAGAAATGAGCAGATTTTCCAGGAACATCATCAAATACAGCATAACAAGCTACAATAAGATCAGACAGTATTTTCATATCAAGGATGGAGGAGGCAACACAGTAGGAGGAAAGGGTCCCAAATCAAGACAAGGAATCAGAGATAGGCTTGTATCCCACTGTTAGTAATCCCACAAGAACATCTGCCTAAACTTCCTGAACAGAGCACCAAAGCTCAGGTTCTAAGATCAACAATTGATAGATGGGACCTCATGAAACTGAAAAGTTTTATAAGGCAAAGGACACTGTTAATAGAACAAAATGGCAACCTACAGATTTGGAAAAGATCTTCATGAACCCTACATCCTATAATGGGCTAATATCCAAATAACCCAATTAAAAATGGGATACAGAGCTAAACAGAGAATTCCCAACAGGGAAATCTTGAATGACTAGGAAGCTTTTAAAGAAATCTTCAACATCCTTAGTCATAAGGGAAAGGAACATCAAAATGACCCTGAGATTCCACCTTACACCAATCAGAATGGCTAAGATAAAAATCTCAAGCAACAACACATGCTGGTGAGAATGTGGAAAAATTGGAACAATCGTTCTATTTCTGGTAAGATTACAAAATTGTACAATCACTCTGGAATTCTAATTGAATTGTAAATAGTTAAGTTCTTACCCCTCATCAAAGATTTCTTTTTCCTTTCATTCTTTTCTTTTTCTTTTTGTGTAACACATAAACAATATTACAAAGACCTACAACTCAAAGAAATAGAGAGAACACACTGACTGTGGCATTTCCAGTCACAGTTGTTGTGTAACTACAGTGCAACCACTATGCCTACACTAAAATCAGACAGAAACTAAAAGAGCCAGAGAACCAGCACCATGCTGTAAGACAGTGTCTAGTAGACATAGCACCCATGAACAGCACCCATGAACTCTCGACCCCTTGATCTTTTTGAAATACAACAGAAATTTTGTTAGTTTAGAAAATGGCAATAAATGACTACTGTGAGAGGGAGAATAAGGTTTTCCAGAGTCTAGGCCTCTGATAGATTATACAATATCAAGTGGTCACCCCTAAACACATGGACATATATTAGCAACACTGGATGAACTCAGTATAGTGAGGGGGAAGAGAGAACAAGATTATATATATGGAAATAGATAGATAGATAGATAGATAGATAGATAGATAGATAGATACATAGATACATAGATACATAGATAGATTCATAGAAAAATACTAATTAATCTTGATGGACGATGTCTTTGATATGTTTCCCTGGATTCAGCTTGCAACTATTTTATTGAGTATTCCTATATCATTGCCCATAAAAGAAATCAGTCTGAAATTGTTTTTCTTTTCTTAATTGGTTATTTTATTTATTTCCATTTCAAATGTTATCCTCTTTCCCAGCTTCCCCTCCACAAGTCCCGATATCCTACCCCATGCCCCCTGCTTCTATGAGGGTGTCCCCCCACCCACCCACTCCTGCCTCACTGCCCTAATATTCCCCTATGCTGAGGCATTGAGCCGCCACAGGACCAAGGGACTTCCCTCCCATTGATGCTAGGTAAGGCGATATCCTCTGCTACATGTGCAGCTGTAGCTATGGGTTTCTCCGTGTGAACTCTTTGGTTGGTGGTTTAGCCCCTGGTAGCTCTGTGGGATCTGGTTAGTTGATATTGTTGTTCTTCCTATGTGGTTGCTAACCCCTTCAGCTCCTTCAGTCCTTCCCTTTACTCCCCCATTGGGGTCACCATGCTCAGTCAGATAGTTGGCTGCAAGCCTCTGTATCTGTATTGGTCAGGATTTGGCAGAGCCTCTCATCATACAGCAATACCAGGCTCCTGTAAGAAAGCACTTCTTGCCATCAGCAATAGTGTCTGGGTTTGATGTCTGCAGATGGGATGGGCCCCTAGGTGGGGCAGTCTCTGGATGGCCTTTCCGTCAGTTTCTGCTCCACTCATTGTCCCTACACTTCCTTTAGACAGGAGCAATTCTGGGTTAGTATTTTAGAGAAGGGTGGGTGGCCCCATCCCTCAACCAGGGACCATGCCTAACCAATGGATATGGCTTCTACAAGTTCTCTCTCCCCTTTGTTGGGTATTTCAGCTAATGAAATCACTGTTGGGTCCTGGGAGCCTCTTGCTTTCCTGGTATCTGGGACCTTTTGGTGGCTACTCCATCCCCCACTGCTACACACCTCCATTCAATTACCTGACCCTCTGAACTTCTCCTCTGTCTCCTCCCACACCTGATCCTACCTTGATCTTTCCCTCTCCCTCTTCTCTTCTTCCCAGATCCCTCCCTCCCTCAGCCTCCTGTGATTATTTTGTTCCCCCTTCTAAATAGGACTGAAGCATCCATACTTTAGTCTTTCTTCTTCTTGAGCTTCATATGGTATTGTGGGTATTCCGAGCTTTTTCCTAATATCCACTTATCAGTGAGTATATACCATTTGTATTCTTTTGTGACTGGGTTACTTCACTCAGGATGATATTTTTCTAGTTCCATCCATTAGAATGTGAATTGCATGAAGTCATTGTTTTTAATAGCTGAGTAGGACTCCATTGTGCAAATATACCACATTTTCTGTATCCATTCCTCTGTTGAAGGACTTCCGGGTTCTTTCCACCTTCTGGCTATGATAAATAAGGCTGCTTTGAACATAGTGGAGCATGTGTTCTTGTTATATGTTGGAGCAGCTTTTGGATGTCCCATAGGCAATGGAGGAGTGTTCCTCTTTCTCTACATCCTAGCCCACATCTGCTGCCACCTGAGTTTTTGATCTTAGCCATTCTGACTGGTGTGAGGTAGAATCTCAGGGTCTTTTTGATTATCATTTCCCTGATGACTAAGGATGTTGAATATTTCTTTAGGTGCCTCTCAGCCATTCAATATCCCTCAGTTAAGAATCCTTTGTTTAGCTCTGTACCCCATTTTTTAATAGGGCTATTTGATTCTCTGGGGTATAAGTTCTTAAGTTCTTTGTATATATTGATGTTACTCTTCTACTCTTCTAGGATTAGTAAAGATCTTTTCCCAATATGTAGGTTGCTATTTTGTTCTGTTGGCACTGTTCTTTGCCTTACAAAAAATTTTCAATTTTATGAGGTCTCATTTGTCAATTGTTGATCTTAGAGCCTGAGTCATCTGTGTTCCGTTCAGGAAATTTCCCCCTGTGCCAATGTGTTTGAGGTTCTTTCCCACATTTTCTTCTATCAGATTCAGTGTATCTGGTTTATCTGGAGGTCTTTGATCCACTTGGACTACAGCTTTGTACAAAGAGATAAGAACTGATCAATTTGCACTCTTCTCCATGCTGACTGCCACTTGAGTTAGCACTACTTGTTGAATATGCTGTCTGTTTTCCACTGGGTGGTTTTGCCTTCTTTGTTAAAGATCAGGTTACCATAGTTGTGTGGGTTTAATTCTGGGTCTTCAATTCTATTCCAGTGATCTACCTGTCTGTCTCTGTACCAATACCGTGCTGTTTTTATCACTATTGCTCTGTAGTACAGCTTGAGGTCAGAGATGGTGATTCCCCCTGAAGTTCTCTTATTGATAAGAATAGTGTTCGCTATCCTGGTTTTTTTTTTTTTTTGTTGTTGTTATTCCAGAAGTATTTGGGAATTACTCTATCTCTGTGAAGAACTGAGTTGGAATTTTGATGGGGATTGCATTGAATCTGTAAATTGCTTTTGGTAAGATGGCCATTTTTACTATGTTAATCCTGCCTATCTAAGACTAAGAGTGTGGGAGGTCTTTCTTCTCTCTCTCTCTCTCTCTCTCTCTCTCTCTCTCTCTCTCTCTCTCCCTCTCTCTCTCTCTCTCTCTCTCCGGAGCTCCCTCCCTCCCTCCCTCCCTCCTTCTCTCTCTCTCCTTCCCTCCTCCCTCCCTTCCTCTCTCTCTTTCTTTCTTTCCTTCTTTCTTTCCTTCTTTATATCTTCATTTTTAACCTTGTAGTTTATTTCTTCCATATATAGCTTCTTTTTTTAAAAAATGGATATTTTATTTATTTACATTTCAAATATTTCCCCTCTCCCGGTTTCCCCTCTGCAAACCCCTTATCCCACCCCCACTTACCCTGCTTCTGTGAGGGTGTTCCCTCACCTACCTACTCACTCCCACCTCACCACACTAGCATTCCTCTATACTGGTGCATCAAGCCTTCACAAGACCCAGGGTCTCCCCTCTCATTGAAGCCAGGCAAGGACCCTTCAGCTCCTCCACTACTTCCCCTAACTGTTCCAGTGGGGTCCCTGTGCTCAGTCTGATGTTTGGCTGCAAGCATCCGCATTTGTATTGGTCAGGATCTGGAAAAGCTTCTCAGGAGACAGCTGTATCAGGCTCCTATCACCATTCCTGGGCATATACCCAGAAGGTGCTCCAACATGTAATAAGGACACATGTCCCATTATGTTCATAGCAGCCACATTTATAATATCCATACATATTACATACATACAATTACATACATAAAATGATTCAAACAAATGGCTGTACATTGATATTCACAGAAATGCTACTTATCTTTATCCCTAAGTGGAAAGAAAAATCAACAAATTATTATGCACATGACCATGGCATTTCTGTACAATGACATATTATTCAACAAAAAGACAATCATTACCACATATAATTGTACAGACATACCCTAAAAGATGCTAATAGAAAGAAGCAAGCCATGAAGTGAAGTAGAAATTTCTGGTTTCAGTTGTGTTAAGTGATATTTTTCTGGAAACTGTCTTCTGAAAAGTTCCTGATGAAGCAGACACGTGGGAAGATATTTTGCTGGGAACAGATATGTACTTTTGTTGTTGTTTTGGAAACAGCCTGGAAAAAGGCTTGTGATGCTATAGCAGACACTTGAGAGAACATGAGGTGTTTGGAAAGGGTATAAATATAACCCAACCGGCAGTGGATGCTGCTGTGTGGTATTGGTATGCCATACCATTCTTTGCTAGTCATCATTGGGTTTTGCTGATGCTGGTCTTTGCTGATACACTGTGTGGCACTGGCAAGTCTTATCATTCTTTGCTGGCAATCACTTGTTACGACTTTATAGAGAGGAATACATCAAATAAATTCTTGTGTTGTTCTGGCAGCTTCTTGTGACTTCTGCAGGCTCAGCCAATTGGCAGAACCTTGAGGCTTTCTTCTGGATAAACCTGTCATTTCTGATGTTTAAATGGTGTTTGTGACTGGATTGAGCTGTCACTGCTTATCGGTGTGAACTGAACTACTGATATCCTGACAAGACAGATTGGATTTGCTCCAAATAACTATTTCTAAACAGGCCCGCATCATCCTTGGCTCTATTAATCTTTCCTTTCCACTAGTAGATGGTAGGCTAGAGCAGATGTTTAAACGTTTGAGAACCTTTATAAAAAGTACATTTTTTAAAACGCATGCCTATGATGAAGATCTTATTTTCAAATGAAATATCAAGAATAGGAAAATCTGTAAGAGCATAGAGTAGAGTTGAATTTCCTGTGTATGGTTGGAGTTGACAGTATGTGTGAATGGGCACAGAAATTCTTTGGGAGATTATGGGTTTGAAACTGTAATGTAACTCTTTGAATGACATTGAAAATACTAAAGGGATTTAGTTATGCTTATGTAAGTGAAGAACACAGTTTTCTGGAATGACCCAGTTGGAACTTGAGTCTACCATCCAATCACTTTTGTTTCTCATGTAAAAGTCAGAGTAGATGGCATCATTCTTCTTGGGTAATTAAAGCAATTGACTGGCAAGCAAAATTTGGTTGTTGTATACTACCTATATAGTCAGCACTCTATCTAAAGATCTAAACACATACTTAGATCACACTTTCTATATCAACATTTACAAACAAAATTTAATAAAACAAAAAATAATTTAAAAGAAAAGTTAACCATCTCTAAAAAACCAAATAAAGGTTAAATCAACAAAGATCAATGTTACCTGGGAGTTGTATGTGTACAGAACTTCATACAACCAATGAATGCCAAGTTTAGGAAATTATAATGAAGGAAGACTTTACAAATGCCGTCTATGGCCTTGTGATCAATGTTGAACACATACAACATGGAATTATAAAGTAATCTCACATACATGGTGAGGGGGTGGATAATGGTGGCAGGAGGTACAACTAATATTTTCATAGAGAGATACGAAGGCAAAATGTTTAAACAAGCACTGGAACATGAGCTGCTTTTCTGTTCACTTGAGGAAGCCTTAAACATGCCATCTGCTTGTTGTATTCCTGTCCTTTACACAGATTGGCATACACAAAAGGTTGGATGATGAAGTTTAAATTTTTATATCTGACCTAGGTCCTATTGCAGGTAGTGAGTCATGTTGAATTGAGATATTGTCCATGGACATTTCCCACTGTGTGGGGTTTTCTACAGTCTCATTGTACTGTTAGATAGGCTGGAAAGATGTCTCAGCAAAATGACTGATGTTGTCTTGTGAAAAGTTTTGTTGTGTGAAACATTTTGAGTCATTAATAATTAGAAATTTCCTGACAATACGGGGTTTTTCTCAGTTATACTTTTTTCTTTCCCCTCTAAGTGGGCTCCAGTCAACAGAAGTCATGCAGATTACCTGAACAGAAAATGCATATGTATTTTTCACGCTTTTTGGCTTTCTTGTTGCTGCTATTTATGTATTAACTTTGTTTGTCGTTGTCTTTTAAATTCTACATTCTATTAAGTGTAGCAAGTAGTGATCAGTGACCAAAATTGGTCTCCACTAGAGAGTTCTGAGGTAAATTGGCCTCAGAAAGGTGCTGGGTAGTTAATATGTCTTTAATGAGTCATATAGGTTCTGCACTCCTCTGGGATGCAGGGCACCTAAAGGCCTAGAGATGGCAGCAGGGCGAGGTGGTGCAGATAGGTGATGAGTACAGAGGTTGCTAGTTCCTGTGTCTGCAAATAAAATGAAGTTGAGCAGGAACCAGAAACTGACTCAGCTTCAGCAAACCTGCATACAGTCAGTAAAATAAGCTAATGTCTTGCTGTCAATTGGAATTTCTGGGTTATTTATGACAGTTTTCCAGGTATGATAACTTACTTCTTTTCTCTATCACTGAAGACTACATCCTGTGCTAGTATTTGTTTCATGGTCATCATGTAGCCCATTCATATTGATACATTCATTCCAATTACTTATGTCTCTTTTTCTCTATATAGCATGCCATTCCAACACAGGAACAGCCCTGTGAGGTAGAGTGCAGTGCCATAGTACTGAAGCGTTGTTTAATATACCTTCATCTAGGAGTCTTAAACTCTGAACTATGTTCTCCTTAAAGATAATTACCTTTATGTGTTCATGTTCATAAATCTTGTTTGTTCTGGTAATGTATGTGATTGGTCCTAAGTGCAGTCCATCAATAATGGCGCTGATATCATTTAGGTGCTCATTAAATGTATGATGAAATCTACTTAACAAAACTCAGTGCTTCTGCAGGTTCCAAACTCATATGCAGGTGCACAAAATGTTAAAAGCATATCTTTGTCATTTGCATGTGCTGTTTTATTTTGAGAACTCTGGACCCAACATCTAAAGATGATTCTAAAGTCCGTTGAAACATCAGTTATAATAGTTGCTGATGATTTCTCTGGTTCTGATCTTTCAAAATTTGCCTCCATAAAACAGTCACTGCTCAATTTCAGGGAAGGAGAAACTTGAGCATTGTGCCACCTGCCCGTCATCTCAGTGCTCAGGAATCAGAGACAGCGATGTTACATGTTTGAGGTCAGTCTGGGAGAGATAAAGAGATCATCTTCAACATCGGAGTCCCTTGATGTTGCCCATCGTCGACAGCCTAAAGCCTTCGACCATCGATGTGACTCGTCTCACATCAGTGTTTTGGGGTTGTGAACTTGTCTAAGACCCCCCATAATTAGACATCCAAATTCAAAATTCACATAGTTGGATTGATCATAAGATGCCTTCTCTAACTAAACAGAGAAGGGGGAGATGCCAGAAGCCAGGACCCTCGCCCTTACCCTCACCCCCTACCTTTCCCCACCTGCACAATGTCCTCTGAATCTTGGCAACTGCAAGATCCTGCTTAGCAACTGCAGATAGACTCAAAGCAGTGTACCATATCATCTTAAGAATAGCAGGGAGACCATAACTCAAGCAGTGTACCATATCTTCTGAAGAACAGCAGGTAGATCATAATTCAAGGCAGAGTACCTTATAGACCATGACATGTTTCAAGGCACATGCCAAGAAGATTTTGTACTTTTCCACCACCTGGCCCTTCTTACCCCCTCCCCTTGTAAAACATGCTATAAAAAAGCATTAAAAAAAAAGAAAAGAAAAGAATGTTAGTGGGGAAAAAAAAAGAAGAAAAATTATTTAGACAAAGCCAAAATAAATGCCACTTCCATAAAAAAAAAAAAGAGATCATCTTCAATGGTGCATAATTTTTTCCTATGTGGTTTCCTATTTGTAATGCTACTCTACGATATCTAAGTGTGTAAACTCTGAAATCAGATGCATTGAGCATGTCTGTTTGTGAAGGTGCAAGTTGTCGGACTAGGGTGTAGCAATCAGAGAAAGTTTCTTAAGTCTCTCGAAGTTTCTCCTGTCAGCTTTAAAGAGATGCAAGAAAATCATTAACCAGGTTGTCCATAATTACAGAATGGTGTGTGTGTGTGTGTGTGTGTGTGTGTGTATTGTATACATGCATGCGTGCTGTCTGTCTCTGTCTTGTTCTACCTCTATGTGTGTGTGTCTGTGTGTTTGTGTGCGTGTGTGTGTATGAGAGTGACTGCCAAGTATTAGAGACTGATAAGGGGAATATTTGAAGAACTGACTAGAATATTGGAATGCATGTAAAGAACCAAATGAAATGAAGGCATGTATGACCTTTCCTGCATATAGTTCACAGTTGCAGGAAGGATAGCTTGAAGCAGAATCAAAGTATTAATTGTTTGGTATATGTATAGGTTGTTTGGGAACATGTTGAATGTCTCACTTAGAGACAGAATAAATTTAGTTGAATATTTGATAAGCAATAAGCCTGACACAGGAGTGAGGATGAACCAAATGAAGGAAACACAGAAGGGAGGAAGTACGAGGAAAGAGAAGGAGTGAGTAGCAACTCCAAAATGTGGGACATGAAATGATTTACCACAGAGCTGAATGATGATAGAAAAGCATG
This sequence comes from Grammomys surdaster, assembly GCF_004785775.1. Lineage (NCBI taxonomy): Eukaryota > Metazoa > Chordata > Mammalia > Rodentia > Muridae > Grammomys > Grammomys surdaster. Next base: position 8,831,481 of record NW_021621078.1, read on the forward strand.
TGGGACCATGTGAGACGTATGTTGGCACCTGTGAGATAATGAGACAGCTTTGTGTACCTGATAGGAATGTTGTTCTTATCCTCAGAGCAACAGTGATAACCTGAAAAATTAATCAGAAAAATGTGAAGAAATTCCTCTGTTTGAATGCCACAGTGCAAATGAAGAATGTTGAAGGAAAAACATCAGGAGATATGAGTACATGGAAATAAACTGAATATGCTCCTGTACTCCAGAAAGATAATGCGTGATCTTCATATATTAGTATAATCTCACATAGAAGAATGAACAAAATAGGAGGACAATGGAGGAGGGTCTCAGGGTAATACACGATAACAGTTTAATGTAAGAGAAAATGAATGGAATGAAATCCACATAGATCTGACTCAAACTTGATTTCCTTTTGTTTATACTATGGCAGACTAGAGAGTGAGGGAAATGAGGAATTCTTTGAGAATAATACAGCGAAGACAAGAATTTCACTTGGGGCTTTTGAGCTTCTGATACCTGTCATACATGTAATGAACAGAACATGATTAGTTAACAGTAGACCAGAAAGCTGTATGTTGCAGGTACATGCATGTCTGATTTTGAAATAAAAATATAACACAATGGAGCATATAAGATTTTCTTGAAATTTATATAAAACTAGAATAATAAATTTTATATAAATTCTTTAATGACTTTAATATACAAAATAACATAGAACAAATTAAAAATGAACAAACTAGTAACCCAGGATGAGCAGGAAGTATGAGAAAAAAGCATTGGCATCTTAGTAGTAACAGCATAGAACTTTCTAGAAAACAATGAGAGATAGAAAGCTATAAAAGATAAGTTGAGAAAAGTCATTAATGATTTTTAGTGTTAACAGATATTAGGGCTTTTGAGATTATAATCACTATGATGACTCTCACATTGATTTTTGAAGAATATATATGTTAGATATATATTTACTTTAAAATTTAAGAGATACTGTTATTTTCTCATTAGGATACTGGAGAAGAATAATGATAATGAACAACCAAACTGTCATCACTCAATTCCTCCTTATGGGTCTGCCCATCCCGTCAGAGCACCAGCACCTTTTCTATGCCTTGTTCCTAGCTATGTACCTCACCACCATCCTGGGAAACCTCTTAATCATTGTCCTTGTTCGACTGGACTCCCATCTCCACACACCCATGTACTTGTTCCTCAGTAACTTGTCCTTCTCTGATCTCTGCTTTTCCTCTGTCACAATGCCCAAAATGCTCCAGAACATGCAGAGCCAGGACCTATCCATTCCCTATGGAGGCTGCCTGGCTCAAACATACTTCTTTATGGTTTTTGGAGACATGGAGAGCTTCCTTCTTGTGGCCATGGCCTATGACCGGTATGTGGCTATCTGTTTCCCTCTTCATTACACCAGTATCATGAGCCCCAAGCTCTGTGCTTGTCTAACGCTTCTATTGTGGATTCTTACAATATCCCATGCCATGATGCACACCCTGCTTGCATTAAGACTGTCTTTTTGTGAGAGCAATGTGGTTCTTGACTTTTTCTGTGACCTATTTGTTCTTCTAAAGCTGGCCTGCTCAGACACATATGTTAATGAGTTGATGGTATTTATCATGAGTACACTCCTCGTTGTTATACCATTTTTCCTTATTATTATGTCCTATGCCAGGATCATCTCCTCCATTCTTAAGGTTCCATCTACCCAAGGCATGTACAAGGTTTTCTCCACCTGTGGTTCCCATCTGTCTGTGGTCTCACTGTTCTATGGGACAATTATTGGTCTGTATTTATGTCCATCAGCTAATAACTCTACTGTGAAGGAGACTGTCATGACCCTGATGTACACAGTGGTGACTCCCATGCTGAACCCCTTTATCTACAGCCTGAGGAATAGAGATATGAAGAGGGCCCTAATAAGAGTTATCTGTAGTAAGAAGATCTCCCTGTAACAGTAGCACTTGTGATTTTACCTAATTTCATGCAATAAATGTATTAATACTAATATTTTATATCGGATATTGTCCCTCATCATAAACCTACAAGGAAGAGCATGCTAAATGACTCTACAATACAAAAAAGAGAAGACTTTTGGTTGAGTAGTCAAAGTCAGAAAAACTGTCTCTGATATCTGTCTACAACTTCCTCTTTACCTGGCATAAAAAACCCTGGAAATGCATAGTGCATGAGGTACTATAATATGATCTCTGTTACTTTTAAGTTACTGTAAATTGTTATCATTTTACTCTGCCTTCCATGTTTATTGATGTTTCAGTTAAAAATCATTTAAGTAATGGATTTACTACAGTCAATATCAATGAAATATCTCCCCTCCCAACTTCCTTCTAAGGTTTTCCCATACTGATTTTGACATATTTTATATTCTTTTAGCTCTTTTAATTTTTTCCATTTCATGTTATCCTTTGTGACTAGTTTTTACACACTGAACAAATCTGGGGGAATTGTTTTGTATAATCATGTCACTTTGTAGTTTTTATCCTAATATTTGAAATTATTAACCAGGCAACTTGCCATTTAACTTACTTCTCTATGATAAGGGAAAGGGGAAATCTAGAAGCTTGCAATGCCTCATGTATATTCATATTTTACTTTGTAAACCATCCATTTATAGTAGATGGTTTTGTTTATCCTTGTGACAATCTCAAGGAGAAAGAGAAGATTCTGTTTCATAGACTGAAGTATGTGAACTGCAGTGACTTTCAATCCCACATGGAGGGGCAATGGATGAGTGTGTATGAGATCATACATGAATTTCACTCTTTTGCACCATCCATCTATTTCCTCAGTTGTCTTTGGCAGGCGTTGACACACAGACCCAGTCCTGTATACTCTTCTGACTCCTGAGCCCCAAAACACATACATCATCTCCATTTGAAGCCAATCCTGCCTCGAGTAATTCATACTTCTTCGAGAACTTCTCCACTTGAGTCTCTTCGTGATATTCAATAGAACCATGCACACCTGGAGCTCTTTCTGTTCCCACACAGTCTTCTTTTTGTCATTTTGTTTGTTTTCAATTATGATGTCATCTTCCACCCAGTGATCTACGTAAGCAGTTCTAAACACACATACACATTTATATTTACAAAAGTGAATAATATTTCATAGAATTTTGAATTGTGCATTTTTATTAAATATTGTTTTAAGACATTTATTACTATTGTTGTTGTTGTTTCCATGTAATTAAGGTAACATTGTTTGTTTTTGTTGCTGAATTCTGAAATCTCATTATCATGGTATAATAGAACTATCAGGGACAATGCAAACAATCTGTACATTAAGCCACTTTCCTTCTTATGTGCAAGACAATGTTTAAAAGATAGAAATGATTCTATATTCAATAGCTATGACATTAGGTGTAACAGCTATAGGACAGGAGCAAAATTTCTCCTGAGCAATATAAAGCAGTGCCACCATGTGAAAATATAGCCTAGGAGGTATATGTCTTTAAACAGCTTTTAAAAATTTTAATTAATACATAAAATCATACAGTTGAATTAGCATAATACAGTGCAATGAATGCCACATGCAATGTAGAAGATGGACTGTATCCGAGTGAAGGTGGTTTAAGGAGAAGAGAAAGAGAGGGAGGAAAAGAGGGATAACTGAAGAACTAAAAAATAAATGGAAATCAAGCCAGGTGTGATTGATCATGCCTAGGATCTCAGCACTAATGAGACTCAGACAGACACTTCAATGTAAATATTTAGGGCACCAATATTGCACAGTGAAACTCTGTGAGGTCAGCATACCTGTGTAGTGAGACCCTGTGAGTTTGTCCTGAGGTGCACAGTGAGACAATGCAGAAGAAATGTCACCAACCCCACTCAGTCAGTCAGCAGGGTCTCGAGGGAGGGAGTAATGATGGAAGAAAAAAAGACAATTAAACAACACTCAACACTATACATGACTGCAGGAAGCACTGAAACAAGTTTATTTTTTTCTCAAGATGCTTTTATACCATTCTAAGTACATGCAAGGAACAGGGCTAAGGCACAAACAAAAAGTCCCATGGTCACTGTTCCTAAGGACTTATCGAAATGATAAAGATACAAGAAATATATTCCTTAGCTGTATTTTTCTTGGATCTACTTTCTTGACCTAGCCCAATGTTAATACTTTCTCCAAATTCCTAGAATCGACACCAAGAGCTCTCCACAGAAATGAAATTCCCAAACATCAATGCTGGGCTTTGAAATATTGCATTTGCTCTAGTAAAAGGATTATTTGGCATTTTCTCAAAATTTTGAACATAGAGTTACCATGTAAATGAGAAAAGGTATACCTGGGCACACAGCTGCAACAGTTGTGGGATTCAAGCAAATGGTTTTGCTTCATTATGCATGCAAGTACAATTTATAATGGTCACAAAGCAGAATGAGCAATCAAATGATAGATACATTAGACATATTGTACTCATAGAATGAAACATTCAGCAACATGAATGAATGAGTGATTGGTTCATACTACATGGTGGAGGTTCTATGGAAATAAAAAAAGGCAATGGTCAAGACTGTATATTACATAAGTGAAATTTCATATAGATATATTTAAAAGCTCTATATAAATGCTCATGTTGTAAAATTGCCTTCCAAATATTTATATTTTTATCCGTAAATTTATGTTGCTCTTAACCATGGGCAGAGAAGCTTCTGCTTGTAGTGGATAGTGATTAATCTCCAGTCACATAACTCTTAGATTGCTGAGGATATGTGACTATGATATGCAGCCATAGATGGGATCTTATCTGGACCATCCCTCTCCCAAGGCTCAGGGAGCATCAGAGAAGAAGAGGTAGAAAAGTGGGAAGATCCAGGGGATGAGGAGAAAGACTGTGAGATGCTGACCTCTGATGATAACAAAGCTGTTGCAAACATAACTTATAGTGACTGTGGTCACCTGAAGAAAACTTGCAGAGATCAAGTCAATTAAAAGTTCCAGCTTGAACAATTCAAAATACAACTGACATCCTACCCCTAGATGAAGAGCTATGGGTAATTAACTAATGCATAGAGAAGGGGCGTTCATCTTCTGCAGTGATGAACTCCCCTGTTGGATTTTCTAACACAAAATGGTCAGGTCCTAGAAGCATACATGAGAAGGCCACACTGAATGAGCTCAGTAGATTGTATTTAAATGTGGACTTGTATATATATATATATATATATATATATATATATATATATGTGTGTGTGTGTGTGTGTGTAATAACAAAGGTTAAAGAAGAGAAGGACTGAATTTGGATAGGGCATTAGATATAGAAGGAGTATGCAGAAGTAGAAAGGAGTAGATGTGATGCAATTTTATTTTAAATTAAAAAATCAGCATGGAGTTGAGAGGAGCTGCTAGTGCCCCACTCCTGGCTGAGGAGCTATTTGCAATTGATGGTTGCTAAGAGAGGGAGAGCCACTTTTATTTGAGATGTGGTGCATATTGGCAAATTACCCACACTCCAGTGGATAATCCTATAGTCATGTAATAATAATAAAAACCTGAATTTTTAAGCAAGATGTACAGGGGAGGAAGGCCAAAAAGAGTAGGAGGGAGCAGGATGGGAAATATATGATTAAGATGCATTGTATACATCTAAGGAATTTGCAATTAAAAAATAAACACATTTAAATGAAGCACCATTAATTTGACTCAGAATTTATGAAATTTTAGTTTATAATGCTATATATATATACACACAAAGCATTTATTACACTCTTATTCACACAAAGGTTTAGGGAGTTGGCTAAATTATAAACAAACTTAAAGCACGTGCATGTAACTTTATTAGTGTATATTACTAGTCAATGTAATAGATTTCATTATCACATTATATATATGTATGTATATACATTCATATATACACATATATATCAGATGCATTGATCATATTCAACATACTTTTTTCCATATCTCCTTTTTCTCATATTTTCTGTCTTACCCCCCTCTCTCTCTATTTTTTTCTGTCATACTCCCTAATAATGACACTTTAGTGTCATGTTTTGTTCTTGTTACACATGTAAGAAGGAACAGCTGATACTTGTCTTTATGGATCTGTCATACTTGCTGCAACATGACATATTTCATTCCATCTATTTGGCAATATTATGACTTAATTTTTTAATTACAAAATGATATCCCATGGAGTATATGTAGAAGATATTCTTTATTTATTTATTGCCTCTGGGCACTTTGATGAGCCAATAAATTGGAAACTACCACTTCTGTGACAAGAAGCATGGGCAGGTGGGTTTCTACATTATATGCTGTTTTGCATTCCTTTGAGCATGTACACAGGAATGGGATAGCTGAATCATTTTAGTTCATGGGTGTTTTGGACTTTTAACTATATTCTGGCCTGAAAATCTCTGTTGACAATGTAAGTCTAGAAAGCAAAGGACTCCTCCTTAAAGAGAACATGAAAGAAAATCTGTATAGCAGTATTTAAAATATTGAGCTTTGAGACTTGATTCCAAATATAAGGAGAATTAAAGATTGGTAGCCTAGAGAGATAGGTAAGCTGGTAACATGGTTAACATGCAAACATGAGGTTCTGAATCCAGTCCATAGAACCCACATGCGTAATGTACATGATGGTACACACCTGTAATGACAGTGTTGGACAAGCAGAGTGAAATGATGATCCTGGGTTCTCAACTATGCCTACACTACTTGATGAGTCTACTCAAGTGAGAGGCCCTAAATCAATATGAATGAAGTTGGACAGCACCTAGGGAATGAACCCAAGATTCTCCCCTGACCTATGTAGACATGTGGACACAAGTGCACCCACATATTCTTGAGTTTACACACACACACACACACACACACACACACACATACACACTGACTACATGAAAATTACAATGCTATGTATACAAACAATACTATGAAGGCACAAAGTATTGATCTTCCTTCTAATCTTGGCAGTAACCGTGTTCTGTGTAGCCCAGGTATTTAACATTTCTTTTACAAATGGATAATGCCAGCCATCCAGTACCATAGCCTTTTAAAAATGCTTTAGATCTCGCACATCTATTGGATACCAGGTTAGCACATTATGGGTAGGACCATCATCATTAGCAGGTATATGCTACACAAAGACTTGGAAGGCTGAAAGCGCCTGTGTAGGCCCAGTCTTCTCTAACATAAGAGATTTGTCAGCTTCCTCTCAGTCTTTTTCAAAAGAGTATACATGAAAACCATGAAACAAAACCCAGCCCCGCTCTAGGAATAAGTGAGGAGACACTCAGCAGCTGAAGATACTATTTTGCCAACTTCCTCAAAGAACATTCCTAATCCCTCATAACCTGATCATTCCTCTACCACATTTGAAGGAGAATTACCCATTACGCCTAAACCACGTTGAGTGTTACTTGTAGGCTTAGGTTTATAAAAATCAACTTTAATAAGGGTTTTAAAATGCTTTGACCTCCTTTCTATCCAACCATCCAAAGGTAGAGGAGAAAAGATGGTAAATAGGACAAGGGGATGTTGACCTGCTTAGAAGTAGTTCTTTGGGGGTGATTCCAATCCCCATTATTCAGGATCCAACAGTCCAGTTCAAAAGTCTCATCAAACACAAATCAGCAACAGAACACAAACTAACAGAAACTTCCAGGCCTCCACTTCAGAGGCATGAGTCAGCAGGAGTGACCAGGACCAGCTGGAATGCCAGGAGTTCTCTGCCATGCCTCTCTCAATGAAATGAAGATCACCAATGATGCACCAATGAAGCACTGCAGAACTAGCTATTCAAGTGACCTGATACTGTCTGTTGAGTCCCACTTACACTCTATCCAAACATTATGTGTCATCCCATGGGTCTCACCTCAGCAAAACACCACACGAGACTGCATCACATGACAAAAGCAGAAATTTCCGCATGATCTTGTTATGTTATGTTTGGTTGATATCCCTGGGACATATGCTGTTTTCTGAAGGAAAATGGAGGACCAGTGAGTCTGGGTAGAGGGGAGGTATGTGTGTGTGTGGAGAGGGAGCAAACTGAGAAAAGGAGAGGAAGTGTAGATTTGTGCAGTGATTGAGATATATTGTATGAGAAAATAAAGCAAAAGGATAAAATAAAAACCAACAATAAAAAAGCAATTCTTCATGACCAAGTTGGCCACATACTAGATTTGAAGAGAGGGTTCATCAAGGGACTGTGGCCATCATGAGCATGGTGTTCCTGGCTCTGCTAGGCCTTGCCATTCTTCCCAATTCTTTTTGCCTTGCTAAAAATTGTTATATTACATTTTTTTTAAAAAAGGAGTCCTTCTGCCCCTGCCTGGTCCTCTGGGCTGGAGCAGACACAGAGTCGGTCTGCTCCTGTCCTGTGGAGAAACTGAATCCTGAGTCATCCAGGAGCCACTGCACTCAGAGCAGCTGGTAAGAACTCCATCTCACTCCCTAAACCCCAGAGATAGATCGGGGAGCCAGGGACATCCAGGGCACAGCAGCTACCCAAACCCCGCCCCTCCGGAATTCCACTTCCCTTCTGCCCCTGCCTGGTCCTCTGGGCTGGAGCAGACACAGAGTTGGTCTGCTCCTGTCCTGTGGAGAAACTGAATCCTGAGTCATCCAGGAGCCACTGCACTCAGAGCAGCTGGAGCCACTGCACTCAGAGCAGCTGAAACTGAATCCTGAGTCATCGAGGACCCACTGCACTCAGAGCAGAAGGATTTCCAGATCCAAGAGGTGGCCTGAGTCCCAGGAGTTATTCCACCCAGGAGATTAGGAGCATAAGACCACAGAGAACTCTGGACTCTGAGGAGCTCTGCAATAAGCAAGATAACTGGAAATACAGACTCCAGTTTTACACAGTGAGGGCAGGTACCACTAGAGTTAACCAGATGGCGAAAGGCAAGCGCAAGAACATAAGCAACGGAAACCAAAGTTTCTTGGCATCATCAGTGCCCAATTCTCCCAATATAGCAAGCCCTGAACACCCCATTACACCTGAAAAGCAGGATTCAGAATTAAAATCACTTCTCATGATGATGATAGAGGATTATAAGAAGGAATTAAGTAACTCCCTTAAAGAAATACAGGAGAGTACAAGTAAACAGATAGAAGCCCTTAAAGAGGAATCACAGAAATCCCTTAAAGAAATGGAAGAAAACACAAAGAAGGAATTAAACAAAAACATTCAGGATCTGAAACTAGAAATAGAAACAATAAAGAAAGTTCAAAGGGAGACAACCATGGAGATAGAAAACCTAAGAAAGAGATCAGGAGTCACAGACGCAAGCATCACCAACCGAATACAAGAGATAGAAGAGAGAATCTCAAATGCAGAAGATACGGTGGAAAATATTGACACAGTTGTCAAAGAAAATGCAAAATGCAAAAAACTCCTAACTCAAAACATCCAGGAAATCCAGGACACAATGAGAAGACCAAACCTAAGGATAATAGGTATAGATGAGAATGAAGATTCCCAACTTAAAGGGCCAGTAAATATCTTCAACAAAATTATTGAGGAAAACTTCCCTAACCTAAAGAACAAGATGCCCATAAACATACAAGAAGCCTACAGAACACCAAATAGACTAGACCAGAAAAGAAATACCTCCCGTCACATAATAATCAAAACATCAGATGCACAAAACAAAGAAAAAATACTAAAAGCAGTAAGGGAAAAAGGTCAAGTAACATATAAAGGCAGACCTATAAGAATTACACCAGACTTCTCACCAGAGACTATAAAAGCCAGAAGAGCCTGGACTGACATCATACAGACACTAAGAGAACACAATTGCCAGCCCAGATTACTATACCCAGCAAAACTCTCAATCACTATAGATGGTGAAACCAAGATATTCCATGACAAAACCAAATTTGCACAATATCTTCCCACAAACCCAGCACTTCAAAGGATAATTGATGGAAAATGCCAACACAAGGAGGGAAACTACAACCTAGGAAAAGCAAGTAAGTAATCTTCCAACAACCCCCATAAAAGATACAAACATAACTTTACCTCTAATAAAAAAAATAACAGGAAGAAACAATCATTTTTCCTTAATATCTCTTAACATCAATGGTCTCAATTCCCCAATAAAAAGACGCAGACTATCAGACTGGATACACAAACAAGACCCAGAATTTTGCTGCATACAAGAAACGCACCTCAGTGACAAAGACAGACACTACCTCAGAATAAAAGGGTGGAAAACAATTTTTCAAGCCAATGGTCCCAAGAAACAAGCTGGAGTAGCCATTCTAATATCAAATAAAATCGACTTTCATCCAAAATTAATCAAAAAAGATAAGGAAGGACACTTCATACTCATCAAAGGAAAAATCTACCAAGGTGAACTCTCAATTCTGAACATCTATGCTCCAAATGCAAGGGCACCTACATACATAAAATAAACTTTACTAAAGCTCAAAACACACATTACACCTCACACAATAATAGTGGGGGATTTCAACACCCCACTGTCAGCAATGGACAGATCATGGAAACAGAAACTAAACAGAGACACTTTGAAATTAACAGAAGTTATGAACCAAATGGACTTAACAGACATCTATAGAACATTTCATCCTAAAACAAAAGAATATACCTTTTTCTCAGCACCTCATGGTACCTTCTCCAAAATAGACCATATAATTGGTCACAAAACAAGCCTCTACAGATACAAAAAGATTGAAATAATCCCTTGCATCTTATCAGATCACCACGGACTAAGACTGGTCTTTAATAATGACAAAAACAATGGAAAACCCACGTACACATGGAAACTGAACAACTCTCTACTCAATGATGACTTGGTCAAGGAAGAAATAAAGAAAGAAATAAAAGACTTTTTAGAATTCAATGAAAATGAGGACACATCATACCAAAACTTGTGGGACTCCATGAAGGCAGTGCTAAGAGGAAAGCTCATAGCTCTAAGTGCCTACAAAAAGAAACTGGAAAGAGCACACAATAACAAGTTGACTGCACAACTAAAAGCTCTAGAACAAAAAGAAGCAAATACACCCAGGAGGAGTAGAAGGCAGGAAATAATCAAACTCAGGGCTGAAATCAACCAAATAGAAACAGAAAGAACAATACAAAATATCAATAAAACCAGGAGTTGGTTCTTTGAGAAAATCAACAAGATAGATAAACCCTTAGCCAGATTAACCAGAGGGCACAGAGACAGTATCCAAATTAATAAAATCAGAACTGAAAAGGGAGACATAACAACAGAAACTGAAGAAATTCAAAAAATCATCAGATCCTACTACAAAGGCCTATACTCAACAAAACTGGAAAACCTGGATGAAATGGACAATTTCCTAGACAGATACCAGGTACCGAAGTTAAACCAGGAGCAGATAAACCATCTAAATAGTCCCATAACCCCTCAGGAAATAGCAGCAGTCATCAAAAGCCTCCCCACTAAAAAAAGCCCAGGACCAGATGGTTTTAGTGCTGAATTCTATCAGACCTTCAAGGAAGACCTAATACCAATTCTCTTCAAACTATTCCACAAAATAGAGACAGAAGGAACACTACCCAATTCGTTCTATGAAGCTACAATTACACTCATACCCAAACCCCACAAGGACCCGACAAAGGAAGAGAACTTCAGACCAATCTCCCTTATGAACATCGATGCAAAAATACTCAATAAAATTCTAGCAAACCGAATCCAAGACCACATCAAAACAATCATCCATCATGATCAAGTAGGTTTTATCCCAGGAATGCAGGGATGGTTCAATATTCGGAAATCCATCAATGTAATCCACTATATAAACAAACTTAAAGAAAAAAAACCACATGATCATCTCACTAGATGCTGAGAAAGCATTTGACAAAATTCAACATCCCTTCATGATAAAAGTCTTGGAAAGATCAGGAATTCAAGGCCCCTACCTAAACATAGTAAAAGCAATTTACAGCAAACCAGTAGCCAACATCAAGCTAAATGGAGAGAAACTTGAAGCAATCCCACTAAGATCAGGGACTAGACAAGGTTGCCCACTCTCCCCCTACCTATTCAATATAGTACTGGAAGTCTTAGCCAGAGCAATTAGACAGCAAAAAGAAGTCAAAGGGATACAAATAGGAAAGGAAGAAGTCAAAATATCGCTATTTGCAGATGATATGATAGTATACTTAAGTGACCCCCAAACTTCCACCAGAGAACTCCTAAATCTGATAAACAACTTCAGCAAAGTGGCTGGTTATAAAATCAACTCAAACAAATCAGTAGCCTTCCTCTACATGAAAGATAAACAGACTGAAAAAGAAATTAGGGAAATGACACCCTTCACAATAGTTGCAAATAATATAAAATACCTTGGTGTGAATCTAACCAAGCAAGTGAAAGACCTGTATGACAAGAACTTCAAGTCTCTGAAGAAAGAAATTGAAGAAGATCTCAGAAGATGGAAAGATCTCCCATGCTCATGGATTGGCAGGATTAATATAATAAAAATGGCCATCTTGCCAAAAGCAATCTACAGATTCAATGCAATCCCCATTAAAATCCCAACTCAATTCTTCACAGTGTTAGAAAAGGAAATTCTCAAATTCATATGGAATAACAAAAAACCCAGGATAGCGAAAACTATTCTCAACAATAAAAGAACTTCTGGAGGAATTACCATCCCTGACCTCAAGCTGTACTACAGAGCAATAGTGATAAAAACTACCTGGTATTGGTACAGAGACAGGCAGGAAGATCAATGGAATAGAATTGAAGACCCAGAAATGAACCCACACTCCTATGGTCACTTGATCTTTGACAAAGGAGCTAAAACTGTCCAGTGGAAAAAGGACAGCATTTTCAACAAATGGTGCTGGTTCAACTGGAAGACAACATGTAGAAGAATGAAAATTGATCCATTCTTATCCACTTGTACAAAGCTCAAGTCTATGTGGATAAAGGACCTCCACATAAAACCAGATACACTGAAACTAATAGAAGAGAAGGTGGGGAAAAGCCTCGAATACTTGGGCACAGGGGAAAAGTTCCTGAACAGAACTCCAATGGCATATGCTCTAAGATCGAGAATTGACAAATGGGACTTCATAAAATTGCAAAGTTTCTGTAAGGCAAAGGACACTGTCAATAGGACAAAACGACAACCAACAAATTGGGAAAAGATCTTTACCAATCCTTCATCTGATAGAGGGCTAATATCCAATATATACAAAGAACTCAAGAAATTAGACTCCAGACAACCAAATTACCCTATTAAAAAATGGGGTATAGAGCTTAACAAAGAATTTTCAACGGAAGAAACTCGAATGGCCGAGAAGCATCTAAAGAAATGTTCAGCATCCTTAGTCGTCAGGGAAATGCAAATCAAAACAACCCTGAGATTCCATCTCACACCAGTCAGAATGGCTAAGATTAAAAACTCAGGTGATAGTAGATGCTGGCGAGGGTGTGGAGAAAGAGGAACACTCCTCCATTGTTGGTGGGACTGCAAGATGGTGCAACCACTTTGGAAATCAGTCTGGCAGTTCCTCAGAAAATTGGACATAGCATTACCCGAGGATCCAGCTATACTACTCCTAGGCATATACCCAGAAGATGCTCGAACATATAACAAGGACATATGCTCAACTATGTTCATAGCAGCCTTATTTATAATAGCCAGGAGCTGGAAAGAACCCAGATGTCCTTCAACTGAGGAATGGATTCAAAAAATGTGGTATATTTACACAATGGAGTATTACTCAGCTATTAAAAACAATGAATTCGAGAGGTTCCTCGGTAAATGGATGGAACTAGAAATTATCATCCTGAGTGAGGTAAGCCAATCACAAAAGAAGACACATGGTATTCACTCACTGATTATTGGATATTAGCCTAGAACCTTGAAATGCCCAAGATGCAACTCACAGGCCACATGAAGCCCATAAAGAAGGAAGACCAAGTGAGGGTGATTCGGTCCTTCTTAGAAGGAGCAACAAAATACTCAAGGGAGCAAATATGGAGACAAAGTGAGGGACAGAAACTGAAGGAGGGGCCGTCTCAAGACCACCCCACCTGAGTATCTATCCCATGTGCAATCACCAAAGGTAGATGCTGATGTGGAAGTCAGGAAGTGCATGCTGATAAGAGCCTGATATGGATATCTCCTCAGAGGCCTTCAAGAGTCAGACATATTCAGAGGCAGATGCTCACAACTAGCCATTGAACTGATCATGGGGTTCTCAATAGAGGAGTTAGAGTGAAGACTGAAGGAGCTGAAAGGGTTTGTGGCACCATGAGGAGAGCAACAATACCAACCAACCACAGCTCCCAGGGTCTAAACCACCAGCCTGGGAGCACTTAGGGGGGGATCCAGGGCTTCAGCTGAATATGTAAAAGTGGAGGGCCCTGCTGGGCATAGGTGGAAGAAGAGAACCTTGACCTCATGAAGGCTGGATGCCCCAGGGGGTGGGAATTTTGAGGGTGGGGAGGTGGGAGTGGGGGGGTGTAGATAGAGGTTACATCCACAGAGAAGAAGGAGGAGGGGCGAGGGGATTGGGGGTTCCGAGGGGGTGGTGGGGGATGGGGTAAGGGGACAACATAGGAAATGTAAATAAATCATCCAGTAAAAAAAAAAAGAAAAAAAAAGAAAATGTGATTTCTCTTCCTGTCCCCCCCAAAAAAAAAAAAAGGATTTGTTCATTTATTATATATACAGTATTCTGCCTCCAGGCCAGAAGAGGACATTAGATTACATTATAGAGTTATGAGCCACCATATGTTTTCTAAAAATTGTACTCAGGACCTGTGAAAGGACAACCAGAGCTCTTAACCTCTAAGATGTCTGTCTACCCCTAAATTAACATTCTTAAAGCTAACAACAAAGGACTATTCCCTCATTTTCATCTGTGCCTCCTCCTGTGCTACCAGGTCCAGCTCTCAAAGTATTGGAGTCCAGCAATCAATGTCCCCCTTTAGATTAAGCACCTCATTCTTATACAGAGTTTTCCACTGTACCTATATAAACTGCCATTATCCTATATCCATTATCTGTCTCCTCTCTATCCAGCCACAGTTCTTTGTCCCATTTACCTCCATAGCAAATACTAAATTCCCTCCCTTGCTCCCTTTCTCCATTCTCCTTTCTTCTTTTCTTCTTCTTCTTCCTCTTGTTTTATTTACTATCTTTGTCCATTATATATGTCCTCTGTTCCTGTGAGGAGAATAAATCACCTATGCATTGAGAACTTAGTCTGGGAATTTGGTCTTGGGGTCTTGATCCAATATTTATTGTTTCATTTCAACTTATGAAAAGCAGTATATGCTAGACACACAAATAAGGTCAAGTCACATGATCCAGTAGATACAGAAGAAAGGTTGATGAGGAATTTATATCAAGATGTATGACATAAATGGCCAAAATGTGGCCAAAATTATGCTTAATGGGTAAAAACTCAAAACATTTCCACTGAAATCAGGAATAAGGCAAGTATGTCTACTTTTCCCACTCTTATTCCATACAGCACTGGGAGTCTTAGCTTGAGCAATTAGAGCAGTGTTTCTCAATCTGTGGGTCATGAACCATCGGTGGTGTCACATACCAGTATCATGCATATCAAATATTTACACTATATGCACAACAGTAGAAAAATTAGTTATGAATTAAAAATGAAATGATTTTATGGTTGGGGTTGGTACCATAAGGAACTTTATTAAAAGTTCCACAGCAGGAGTAAGTTGGGGAAAATTTAATTAGACAGCAAAATGAAAAGAATGCATATAAGATAGAAGTGAGCCATCAGTGTGGTGGTGGCTCACACCTTTAATCCCAGCACTTAGGAGGCAGAAACATATGGATCTCTATTGGAAGCAACCTTGCTTATACACTAAAGGCCGAAGTCAGTGTACTAATACAAAGTCTTGGTCTCTGTGGGAAAACACTGACCCTAGAACAGATAGCTATAGACCTTGTAGACAAGTAGCCTTGGTGGAAAACTACCAACCTAGATAAGAACAAGTAGTCATAGGTCTTGTGGAAGGTAGCCTTGGTGGAGGGTACCAACTTAGATAAGAACAAATGAATCATAGACAGAGTCATAGTGACCTGTTCCTCCCTGCTTCTGGAAGATATCTGTACACCCCCTGAGAACACCTACACTCCTGCATCCTCCTCCTCCCCATATCCTGCCTCTATGTGTATATAATCCCTGTGCGAAAAAATTAAAACAACGGTTTGATCAGACTCTAGACAAGCTGTTATTCTTTGTGCCCCCTGTCCTCCAGTTCTCTCTTCCAGGTCCTACAGAACCCAGTTCAATGCCCCATGGGACTGCAGCAGATCTCTGTGAGTTTGAAGTCAGATTCCTCTACAAAGTGAGTTCCAGGACAGACAAGGCTACACAAAGAAACCTGTCTCAATAAAACAAAACAAAGCAACACCATCATCAACAAAAGAAATCAAAGTATCTTTATTTGAAGATATCATTCTATACATAAAAGGCTTTTTTTTACAGTGGAATTACAGTTACTTTTATTTTTAATTTTTTTATTGAAAATATATTCTTTTCTCATAAAATATATTTTGATTACAATCTCTCTGTCCCCATCTCCCATTCCATCCAGAACCACTTCCTTTCTTTCTCTCATTAGTAAGGGATAGGCTTCTAGGAGATAACAACCAAACATGACAACTTAAATATAATAAAACACAACAGTCACACTGAGGCTAGGCAGAAGGAAGAGTGTCAGCATAGACACAACAATCAGAGATCCACTTGTTCACACACCAAGGCGTCCCATAGAAACAGTAAGCTCAAAGCTGTAGTATGTAAGCAGAGGGCCTGATACAGAACTGTGTAGGCTGTTCTTATTGCGCCAGTCTCTGAGAGTTTATATGATGCTTTAAGTTACTTTCAAGAGAATGTGTTTTATAGTTCTTTTTCTTTTATTTGTGATTATACTTTAATTTTGAGTTAGATCTCTTCTTTTATGTATTGTCCATTTTCTATTAGCCCCCATTTTATCCAGTTGTATTATCAATACTGTGGGAAAAAATCCTTTCTGCATTTGTTTAGTAACAGAATTAGTTTGTTGTGTGTGTGTGTGTATGTGTGTGTGTGTGTGTGTGTGTGTGTGTATGTGTGTACATATGTTGGTTTATTTTCATACTTCTAAACTTGGTTTTGATTCCCTATATTGAACCATTCCTGCATCCCTGGGGTAAAGCCTGGTGTCATTCCGACAGGTATTTATGTTACCTCACCTTTTCCTCATATAGCTTTTAATATGCTTTCTTTGTTCTGTGCATTTAGTGTTTCGATCATTATGTGTCACAAAGATTTTCTTTTCTAGTCCAATATGTTAGGTGTTCTATAGGCTTCCTGTACAGTTATGGCCATCTCTTTCTTTAGGTTGGGGAAATTTTTTTCTATGATTTTGTTGAAGATATTTTCTGGTTCTTTGAGCTGGAAATCTTCCCTCT
Organism: Grammomys surdaster; assembly: GCF_004785775.1. Classification (NCBI taxonomy): domain Eukaryota; kingdom Metazoa; phylum Chordata; class Mammalia; order Rodentia; family Muridae; genus Grammomys; species Grammomys surdaster. The sequence goes on from NW_021621078.1 coordinate 8,848,899, forward strand.
CTATTCCTATTTTACCTAGGATTGGTCTTTTCATTGTGTCCCAAATTTCCTGGAGGTTTTTGTTTAAAAGCCTTTTATGCTTTGTATTTTCCTTGCCCATTGTGGCAAAATCTTCCATGGTATCTTCTAAGCTTAAGATTTTCTCTTCTATCTCTTGTTTCCTGTTGATGATGCTTGCTTCTGTAGCTCCTGACCTCTTTCCTTGGTTTTCTATTTCCAGGGTTGCGTTCATTTGTGATTTCTTTATTGCTTCTAACTTCCACTTTTAGGTCTTGAACTGCTGTTTTCAATTCCTCTACTTGCTTGATTATGTTCTACTGACCTCTTGTGAGGGCAGAACATATATTTTCCATATTTGAAAATGTTTATTTTATGATTTATTCAATTTATAGTCTATACATTTTACATGGTATCCTTTTCACATTTCTTTTCCTACAGTTCAAAGATTTGTTTTTTACTGGTGTCCTGGATTTGACCCATATTCTACTCAGTATCCCTTTAATCACCTTTTGTTGTTTTATTGCACTAGCTAGAACTTCGAGTACTATATTGAATAGATATGGAGAGAGTGTTATCCTTGATTTTAGTAGGATTGCCTTAAATAGCTCTCCATTTAATTTGATATTGACGGTTGATTTGCCGAGCAATTCACCTTCTCTGCCTTGTCTTCTAGTCCATTCACTCTATTTTGCACACTACCCATTATATATATTCTTTCAACTGAGGATTATTTGGCTTACTGAGTTGCTCATTTCCAATGATATTTCTATTTGAATTTTTTTCATGTTTCAATTTATTGAACTTTATCTTCACATCTTGAATTTTCTTATTTCATTATTCTGTTTTATGCTTGTATACATATTCACATTTTCTTTGAGTTGTTCATTATGTTCATAATAATTATGTGAAAACTTTTAAATAAAATTTTGTAAAATAAATAACAATTCTTAAACATTTTTATAAAATAAAACATGGTGCATCCTTTTCAGTCTCTCTCTTTCTCATATATATGCATATGTGTATATATATATATGTATATATATATATAATATATTCTCATATCTGTATTCATATATATATGAATGTGTATGTCCAATACTTGTGTGTTCTTTTAAGTCAAATCTCAACTTTTTTCATTGTTTTCTATCCAACTTCAGACATAATTTATTGGTAGAGTCTACTCCTTCTGTCTCTTTGATTAGTTATTTTTTAGAACAGGGAAATAATTTTTTATTAGAATATAGTAATTATGCAAAGTGATGTGTTTGCTATGACATTTCTGCACGTGAATTCATTTTAGTTTGATCATAGCAATTGATTATATCATGTGGTTTTTTTTGCCTTATTATACTTGACATGATTGCATGTATGTAGTTCTATAAATTTTGATGCCAATAGCATGTATCTATGTGTGTGTGTGTGTGTGTGTGTGCATGTGTGTGTGTCTGCCTGTCTGTATGTCTGTGTATGTATGTATATGTTAGATATAGATATATAGACTAGACACAACAGGACTGATGTACGTATATAGAGAGATGGAGATGGTAAAGCAAACTAAAGTAACATTGTCTCTCTTAAAAATATATAACATATAGTCTGATTCAATACCTTGATATAGATAGATAGATATGACTGATAGCTATAATATCTATACAAATATATAGATGTCAATATAGGTACCGATACAGAGACAAATACAGAGACAGAGACATAGATATAGATTTACATGTAGATTATATATGTATGATCTATAGTTATATATAAATATAGATAGACAGATAGGTAGATAGATGATGTAGGTGATATAGATATGGATGTCAAGGAAATTCAAAGTAGGTAATATCTCTTAGAAATATATAACATGTATACTGATTCAATAAATTGACTTTTGTTAATTGTTGCAGAATGAGTGTAGAGGTGAAGATATATCTATTGTATGTTGACTTAAATATTTTTGAGTATATTTACTCAAGAGGAATGCCATTTAGTTGCAGCATATCATAATTCTGTTTTTAATTTTGAAGAACATTTATACTTATTTTTAGTAATTGTTCTGTTTGTTGAAATTAATATAAAGCTACAATTTTCCTCTTTTCTTTATTTCACTCAAATAACTCCATGAACTCTCTTGTTCTCTCTAAAATTTGTGCCCTCTTTTCTTTAGTTCTTAAATGTATATTATACATATATATTGCTAAATATGTAAATATAGCTTGAGAAGTCTATATACTCCTATGTGTGTAATATCAGGGCTGATCATTTTGTTTTGAATAACCATTTGGTGACATGTTCCCTGGAGAAGAGTATTTAACCTAGTCTCAGTGTTCCTTACCTACCTATTGTGCTTTATATAGCATTGAGATCTCTCATGGGACTTTCGGTGACCCGCGTCACCTTCTTGCCAACAAGAACGGACTCGGACACCAGGATCCTTCTGCAGCAAGCTTTATTGAAGCTGAAGAGAGGAAGACCCAGAGGGGAAGAGGAGCTCTCCTTATATACCCATTGGGTCGGCATGTCCCTACTCTACTGGCTGATGCGTCTCGGCAGGTATGATGTTCGGGTTTGACAGTTACCGGCTGCTCAGGCATTCGCCTTACTGGTGTTTAATGGCGATTTCAGGAGGGAGACTACGCATGCGTGGCAGCGCACCACAACTTTTCCCTTCCATGTTAGTATGTCTGTTATACTTGTTTGGCCCATGTTTATAAGACTCAATGGGCACAGATTCTCTGATACTTATGAGAGACAAAATTTCACGTTCTGTTCCTTTGGATCTTACATTTTTTTCTATCCTGTCTTCTATAATTATCCTAAGCCTTAACTACAGGAGTTGTGTTGTTAATATATCAGCTGGGGCTGGGAAACACAGGATCACTTGTTCTGTGCATTTTCATTGATTGAGGTTTTCTGTAATGATCTCATGTCTTTAACAAGGAGTAGGAATCAGAGATAGGAACTAGAAATCAGGTAAGTCTTTAAACTCTCCAAGCCTGACCCATTGAAACCCTTCATCTGTCAAGATTGCTCTTTCAAAACAACGTGCCAACTGGGTACAAATTTTTCACATTCCTGAGCATCCAGGGAACACTTTTATTAAAATGACTACATTCAATTCTTCTGCTGTGGAGCAGTGGGGTATGAGAGGCAACTGAGTACCTTGTTGAGCAGTCTTTGAACCCCGGAGACCCTCGGGGACAGTGAGAGTTTGGCCTTGTTCCTGGACCTCTTGCTCCTTACAGCCCCCTCCCCCCCAGAGGTCTGTGGCCATCAGTCACGTAGGACAACACTCCTACTAGCCCCTCCACAGGCAGAGGGTGTTACTACAGGCCAGAGAACCTCAAAACAGATCTCAATATTAATGAGATACCTAAAGGCCAGAGGGCATAGCCAAATAAGCATTCCTTCCCAGACCCTCATCCTTGCAAAAGGTATGTGACCTGAGGCCCGCCCTGAGAATACCAGGGTATAATTTCATGTATTTTCCACGATGACAATACATGTCTTCAGAACATAGCCTATCTCTCCTCTTTGGGACCTGCCATGGGGGAACTGTGGATTAGGTTTTCAACTACCCAAGCTGCCATCTAATCTCCTGCCAACAACCTCTCTATGCTTCCAGCCACAGAGGCCAACAACTCAAGCAAGCGAGCCAAGCCATCCATGACCCAGCCAAGCAAGTTGCTGTGACCAAGAATCTCATCCCAGTGGGATGCAGCCAGAGCTTCTTCCCAAACGCATACGGCTGCAGGTGATCCAGCCTGTATGCTCCCACTGTCTTGGTCCCCCTGTGGCCTCTCAGTGGCGCCTGAGCACCCAAGGGCCTGAGAAACAAACAGTTCTCAGCTGCCTTTTGGCCTGAGGACCTTCAACTCAAGAGCTCCGGACCCCGCGGGACCTCAGACTGTGTTCTTCCACCCCAGTAGCAGAGTCCCACGACTTCACACAGCCCGATGTCTGCCTGGCCACAGCGTCGAGTGAACACAGTAAAATTTCTGTGCTTCTTTTCTGAGCTGTGGCCCTAGCCCCTAGGGGGAGGCAGACACGGGTCCCACAATTCAACCCACAGGACCCACGCCCATGCATGCTACAGCCCCACACTCTGCCACCATAGGCTTATGGCCATATCATAAAGCACAGTGCTCTTAATCCAATTTTAATAGACCAATGGTCTTTCACAGTCTCAACGCAGTTTAAAAGTCAAGATTCTTTCCTGAGATTCAAAGAACTCTTTTACTGTAGCCTCTTACAAACTAAAAATGAAAATCACCTAATTTAAAAATATAATGTAACAGAAAGTTCATCAATATTTAAGGGGGAAGAATGGAAGCATAATATATCTTAGATCTAAATAAAACCAAAACCCAGAAGGTCAACTCCAAATTATGCAACACCATTTCTGGTGTCTGGAACTTTATGTTCAATTGGTTTAGATGGCTCTGCCTCTCCAGCTTTTATGCTTGCAGTGTACAGCTCTCCCTTTGGCTGCTTCCACTCACTCACTTATGCTATTATTAACCAATATCCTGTAGTTCTGGCATCTTCAACACATAGGCTACTTGCTAAACCCAGGATCCAATTTCACAGCAAACAGTCTCTTACCCTCTCATTTCATTTGTTGCCTATCCTTAGCTACCTGAAACCATAGAAGAATTATCTGTGAACCCTTCACATGCACATCTTCCATGTCTCTAATGTCAGCACTCTGTAGCTGGACTGTCAACTATAAGCTTAGGATGGAGCATTTCCTCTTTAAGTTACCCTTATGTTCTCTTTTACTAGTTCAAAGGTTAGCTGGGCTGGATATTGTCATGGTTCCTGTTCCTGTGCAGGGCTTCTTCTTAACTGTGCTAATGATCGCTATAGCAACCCCAGCCTCTATCAGCATCTGCCTTGGCTGTAATATTAAGCTTCCTAAGGATTCTTGTCACTCCAAGCTGAACATTTTTTGTTTATTTTTGCCTTAATTGCTCTTTTTCATATAGCCCCTATTTACATGTTATTGATAATAATCATTCTGCAAACTCAAAATTATGCATTATTGAAATTTTGTTTGTGAAAGAAATAGTCTATCAATTTAAATATTACCCCTCAGCCAAGTTTCCAGAACAAGGGCCAATGTCAGCCAAATTCTTTACTAAAACACCACACAATTGTCCCCTATAACAGATTTTAAAATTATTCCCTTCTGAAATGTATTGAGGTGTGGCTCCAGAGTCTGCATTGCTCTTAGAATGATTGTCTTCCAGGCTCCTACTAGAATGTTCCTTTAAGCTCTACTTACAGCATTCAACCACTATTCTAGTCTAAAGATACAAACTCTTCCACATTACTAAAAACATAACAAAACCAACCAACTAGACAATCAATCAATCAGTCAATCAATCAATCGAAATCAACATGGTCTGGTTCTTCGAAACAACACTCTCTGATACAACTTACATATTAGTTACTTTTCTGTTGTTATAATGTGGAATGTCTGAGTCAAACATCCATAAGAAGTTTATCTATGTATAGATGTGGTTGCTCAGGTAACTGGATAGGAAGTGACATCATAAACCAAGGCAGGTAATAAAAGACAAAGGTCAAACTTGGGAAGCACACAGAGTTCAAGGTTCCTTATTAGATTTAATTGACACTGGACTTTACCTACAGCTGTCTTTTGGGTCGATGAGAAGAACAGGACAGATCGCTGGAGGAAGCTCAAGGATGCTCATGGATACATAGGGCCTACCAGAACATATAAGGTGATGAAATGGGATAGGTCTGGTTTTTATAAGAAGAGGCAGCAGAAGAAATGAATCAAACAAAAAATGGAAAGCTGATCCATGCCCTTCTGATGATAAGAGTTTAAAAAAGGATAGTGTATCTCTTCTTTTGGAAGTGGGATAAAATGAAAAGAAAATTGTATAATCACATAGGCTTGCCTCATACATGGGTTCAAATTTTTACACTGATACGAAGATTGTTAAGTTCCCCTTTCCAGACACTAAAGAAAAAAAATTAACTTCTCTACTTGCCTTTTATGAAGAATAAAATAAACATACATATATTGTTTTAAATCCAAAATTTAAAAATGTACAAATGAACATAAGAGTAGCAGCATCTTTAAAAACTGAACTATTTATCTCTAGCTCTTGTCTCCTTACTAGAGAAAAATTATAGCCCATGGGCATAAGATAATTCCTAGGAATATACAAAATATAATGCTGTGGTGTCAGTGTTACAAAAATTGATTTGGGCCAAGGCCATCTCTGAAAAGCTTACATAAACATTAAAATAAATTAGGATCAGGAGAAGATTTAGATACAAACTTGTGTTCAGTTTCCTATAGAATGTTATATGTGGTAGACATAACCATGATTATGGGGGAATGAGAGTTTTCAGTGTTGTTGAATATTGAGTGCAGGTTATGAGGCATATTTTTAAAAAATGATGACACAGACAAAGCAAATTTCTGAACACAAAGATAAGATTCCAGGACACATTTTAATGATGTATGGAATGGAGGTGTCTTTTAGAAAAATATAGCAAAAGAGTTCTTGTTGTCAGACTTGTTGCTACCTTACGGGCTTTTATTTCCACCACCTTTCTCCATCATTATTCCTTCTATATCTAAAACACTAAGGAGAGAAATAAGGGTAAAGAAGAAACAGAGTATTGTATTTGTTAGACTACTTCCTGTTGATTAGAGTCATCTAGGTACTTGGGACAATTTTGACCTTTGTTATAGGATATGTCCAACGAGCAACCAGCAAGACCAACATCAACAATGATGAATAGCAGAATCAGAAGCAGCAGCAGTAGTAGTAAAATTAGCAGCAGCAGCAACGAGCAGCCACAACTCCTCTTGGGGCTATCACATTTTTATACCTCCCCTCCAAGGCGAGACCACAGAATTCCAAATGCCATACATTTGTAGAAACTATCTGCAGATGGTAAAATCACACTTCTGCCAGAGAAGAAGGTAATTTACACTCTTCAGCTGTGGACAATAAAGTAGCCCCATATCCCACACCTGGGATTAGAATAAAAGTATATTACTATATCTGTGTTTTTGAAGAAAATGAAGTTCTAACTACAAATTCTTTATAAGAAGTTTTCCAGAATGAAATGGACATGAAGGAACAGTAGGCTCCATAGTTAATACATATTTTACATATTAAATAATTATATAGAATTCCCGTTTAGTAGAATAGGCTAAACTGGGGAAAAGTCAGGGAATGCCAGTAGATATATCAATATATCTACTTGATTGTTATGAAAAATCTGAAAGGTGGTTATTATCATCATAAAAGAGATTTCTTTTGAAATACTTTTTTAAGAGCTCCCTTCATGTCTCTGTTCCTCAGGCTGTAGATGAAAGGGTTCAACATGGGAGTCACCACTGTGTACATCATGGACATGACAGTGTCTTTTAGAGTAGAGTTATTAGCAGAAGGACCTAAGTAGAGACCAATAATTGTCCCATAGAACAGTGAGACCACAGACAGGTGAGAACCACAAGTGGAGAACAGCTTGTAGATGCCTCGAGTTGAAGGGACCTTGAGGATGGAGGACACAATGCGTGCATAAGACACTATGATGAGTAGAAATGGAAGTATAACAGCAAGCCCTCCTATGATCAATATCACCAACTCATTAATGTGAATATCAGAGCAGGCCAGCTTCAGGAGAGCAGACAGATCACAGAAAAAATGTGGGATCACATTGTTTTCACAGAAAGACAACCTTGTTAAGAGCAAAGTGTGTAGCATGGCATACAATGTTGTTAGCACCCAGGACAGCAGCACCAGACTCACACAGAGCTTGGGGCTCATGATGCTCATGTAATGAAGGGGGAAGCAGATGGCCACATAGCGGTCATAGGCCATGACAACAAGTAGGAAGTCCTCAAGGGCTGCAAAAAACAGAAAAAAGTACACTTGTGCCAGGCAGCCTGCATAGGGAATGGATGGTACTTTGCTCTGCATGTTCAGCAGCAATTTGGGCATTGTGACAGAGGAAAAGCAAAGGTCAGAGAAGGACAAGTTGCTGAGAAACAAGTACATTGGTGTGTGGAGATTGGTGTCCAGAAAAATGAGGATGATGATGATGAGGTTTCCCAGGAGAGTGGTGAGGTACATGGCAAGGAACAGGGCATAGAACAAGTGCTGGTGCTCAGGGGCAATGGGAAGGCCCAGGAGGAGAAACTGAGAGATGGCAGTCTGGTTGTTTCTGGGCATGATCTTCCCGTAATATCTGTAAGGGTAATAGTAGGCCTCTAAAAGTAAAATAAAAGTGAACATATATGTAAGACAAGTGATTTTCAATAATCTCATATCCATCACATTATCTCTATTTCAAATAGCTAGAATTTCTACAGCCGTAAGTAACTTAATTCTTTGGTTTCTTTTTCATGTTTCATTATTCCATCTTTTATGCCCTATTCTTATCTGAGATACAAAGTGTATTTGCTTTTCTTTTACTTGCCAATTGGTTATGTGGGCTCAGTTTATGAATTTTGTTCATCTCTGTCAGTTTCTTATATCTCAATGTTCCCTAGGACTCAGAAAAGACTGTATGATTATATGTCTACAGCAATGAGAACTTCATGTAGCTGAATGGCTTAGATTACATCTTAAGACACAGCTTGGATGATTTCTATCTTGTCCTAGAGAACTCTTCTTTCTAAGGACGAGTGAATTTTCCCTAGAATGTACAGCAGGCCTTTGTAAACACAGCAGATTCAAAATAAAACTGCCACCTCCAGCCTCTTCTTCCTCTCTCCCCTCCTCCTTCACTCTTTCATATCATTCAAAGTAATCTGTGAACAAAGCTGAAATCTGAGAGTTGTATTTCATTCATTCATTTCTTTCATTATCTATATTCCATTCGTAAATGTTATAGATCTTGAAGGTCATTTTAAATTCATCTTTATTCTAACTATTCTTAACATAAACAAAATTATCTCATCTGAACTATTGCAATTACTGCTGAATTCACCTCCCTGATTCTGAACCTTCATACTTTTCTTAAACAACTTCCTTTGTACTTTACATGTAAAGTGAAAATCCAATAATCCTTTCTTGCTAATGAATTTTTTTGTTGGAGTCTCAGTGCTTGGATCATAAAATCTTAATTTTCTTTAGGGGAACACTTGACATTAATTAAATTTACCTAACTTCATAGTCACGTTTGGTCATATAAATACTTTTGTATTCTATTCTCCAGCTATGTTGGACTTTAGTGTATATCTTCTAGTGCTCTGCACTTCATACTGGTATTCCATCTGCCTACTAATTTCTTCTTTTTGCTTCAACTCTCTGGATTACCATTTATCCTTTATCTTTCAAGGAATAGTATATGCAGCTTTCTATGATAACTCTCCCAAGTCCATCTTGAGAATATGAGTCCTGCTACTATTTTCTCACTGTGTCTGGAACTCACCCTCTAGCACTCAATGGTTCAGTCAGCTTCTTATAACTGACTCCCAGCAGATTATAAACTCCATTCTGGAAAGGCATGTCTGCCTTCAACCTGCAGTGGGGACATCCTGCTTGTTGACTGCATTTACATAATATATCATTAATATAATTAGTTGCCTTTTGCACTAGGAAATGCTCTTATGTTATTTTCAAAGACACCAATGCTCTCTGAAAATAGAATATCTGCCACTGTTAATTTGTCACTGACAAGAACTTCCAGGCTAAGTTCTTTACCTCTAGTTATAATTTTGCACACATGGATAATACCATAGATCTTTACATTTGACACTTATTCATGTTACCAAATCAAATGATACTCTGCACATCTTTATACTTCATTTATGTGATGTCATTGATATCAGTATGCTAAAAAAATATGTTGGTAATTTTAGTAATTGTGGGAATATTTCTATGCTAGTCTTATGTGGGCTCCTTCTCAGGGCTAGGGCTAGGGCTAGGGCTAGGGCTAGGGCTAGGGCTAGGGCTAGGGCTAGGGCTTAGGGCTAGGGCTAGGGCTTAGGGCTTAGGGCTTAGGGCTTAGGGCTTAGGGCTTGCGGCTTGCGGCTTGCGGCTTGCGGCTTGCGGCTTAGGGCTTAGGGCTTATGGCTTAGGGCTTTTAGGGCTTAGGGCTTTTAGGGCTTAGGGCTTTTAGGGCTTAGGGCTTTTAGGGCTTAGGGCTTTTAGGGCTTAGGGCTTTTAGGGCTTAGGGCTTTTAGGGCTTTTAGGGCTTAGGGCTTAGGGCTTAGGGCTAGGGCTAGGGCTAGGGCTAGGGCTAGGGATGTACCAAGTGCTCATTACTTTATCAACTCAGATTTGTCCTTCTATTAGTCTTTTAAACATTTGGAATTGAGGTTAGAATTTACCTTAATATTCTTTGAGTGAGTCAAATTTCCTGACATTAATATGGTGGCTCTATATACACACCTGAAAACATTGATGAGAACCCTGCAATCTCCCAAGGAAGAAAGGACTCTGGCTGTTGAGTGCACTTTGTTTCAAACCTATTGTTTCCAGGTCTTTCCTGGATATTAGTCCCCACAGAGTTTCAGATTGTCCAGTTCATAGTCCAGAGAGCTGGTTTATTTCAAATTAACCTTAATTTATACTTTTTCTTTCTTATAATCAATATATACCTGTATGCACACTTCTTTGTGGATATAGTATGGCTGCTTTCGATTTCTGAACTATTCTGATATCAATAAATCCCACTATACATTAAATATGACAAATGAAACACAAAGACTTACAATAGGACCAAGTCCCATCTCCCTTTTAAAATGCTCAATTCCTCTTCATTAACAAATTCTATATTTCAAAGTTATCTGCTAACATTAAGGAAAGGAAATATCTACTGAAATCTTACACACAATTTGTAAGGAGTTCGTTTCTCATATAACTGAGAAGATAGCATTTCTGCTGTTGACTGTAAATAGGAATCACAGATGAGAAAGTTCATGTGCAAATTTTGCATGAAGTAAACTGCTTCCTGTTTCCCAGACCTAAGAGATTCTAACTTCCTTGGCTAGAGTAAACCTAAGAATCTTTTAACATTGTGCTTCTAAAATTTAATATGAGTGAAAATTCACTAGGATACTTATTCAAATGTTGATATTATCCTCCAATAAAGATATTACATTTTTAATTCACACCTATAGATATAGAGTTACTGTGGTAAATAAACTGAGCAATCTTTTAATTTACAGGTCGGTAATTTCTTCAGATAAATTGGAACTCTGTTACTGATTTGACATCAATCTGAATATTTGAAATTTCGAGATAATTTAAAAATAAAAATTCTAAAAACTACATCACGAAGCCTGTGTGGATCACAGAGCTGTTATTACAATGAAGTAATAGCGTCTGGTAAGAATATAATATGTGGTGATATTTATGAATATTATTATTAAAATATACCTGTAAAATAGTAGTTAACATGCTTTTGGAAGTTTACGAAGACTGTAAAAAACAGAGAAATATTGAATAAAGGTGTATCACTTCTAAAACTCCACACTGAAAAAAATCATACAACCTGGAAAAAATAGACCATCCTTCCCAACTCACCTACAACGTATTCAAGTGACTTTGAGACCCCAGCCTGAGATATTACTCCCATATTAATTGCAGAACTGTGAAGTGATGCCTCTATGTTCATAATATGAGTACTTTCCCTGTTCATATGTTCCAGCATTCTCAGCCCTGGACCTAAGGGAACCTACTCTCAGGAGTCCAGACCTGTGAATAACTCACTAAAGACACATTAATTAGTCAGGACCTTTCTAGAACAACTGAGAATCCTGCAACTATGAGTGATTCAGCCCTGATGACATCTGGCTCTGACACTGACTCATAGATAGATATATAGTCACTGATTCCATTAGAGGTTGGTAGGAATCTTTCATGGCTATGACATATTTTATGGAGAATTAAAAGTGCAATTGCAAGATTCCTAAAGTACTTAAGTACAATACTCTGCATGAGATAAAATATATTAGAAGTATGATAATTCAAACTAGAATCCATCAGATTTTGTGGCAGTAAACAACAATGAGAAGCACATGCTTTGGAAAAATCAACAGGTTACCCGCTCTCAATACAACTTGCTGTAAATAGGCCCTAGGATAGATTCACATGCTACTAACAAAGATATGTCAATAAGTAAGAAAAAATAACTCCTTCAAATCATGTTCAATTAATTTTCAGGTAAATATCTTATAAAATCTATGGCTCCTTACCTTTCTAGGTGAAATTTAACAGTCCACCCCACCATCATATTTGTACCATTGTCCACAGAATTATAGACAACACATTAACTTCTGCTTTTAGTGTCTGTGGCAATTGGCTCTCAACATCTGGGTCACCTGTTATAGAGATATAGTGTTATGCTGAATATTTTCATTCCAGAGGAATCTATATACTTATTGGTCTCACAATCATTAGAATATTATTCATTATACTAATATTTGGTTTTGTACATGAAAATAATACGTGGTACTATAAGTTCAACACTACATTCTAGTTGTGTATAAAGTTCAAGACTTATTTAGTGATGTGTATCATTTATCCAACATTGAATGACAAGCTTGCTCTTTGTATAGTATTTCATAGAAGTATTATGTCTTTGTTGTGATATGTTTCCTCAAACTAATGTGTCAATGGCTTTATTGCAAATACAGTGTTCAGAGGACTTTGCAGACATGATGGTTCTTTAGAACCCTCACCCAATCAATCCATCTAGTGATGAGTCACAATATGCTAGCATTATGGAGAGTGTAAGGAGCCGCCATTAGAAGATGGCGCTTGTCACCGATGTTTGAGGTGGAAAACAACTGCATTCAGAGTCATAAACACCTGCTGTGAGCCTGCATATCTTTCAGACGCAGCTCCTCACCCTCCCGAGCAGTATGTAAATGAAGTTCTGCAAGAAGCACCAATTAGACACTTATACACAGTTGTGATAACTATTTAAGCAGCACCCATTTCAGACTTGGGGTCTTTTGCTTTACAATCAATGGTGTGTTCCCCAATAAAGTGCGTGAGGAAGGATCCTGTTGTTGCGTCATCCTTGCTGGCGAGGTGGGCGCGACAAGTGGTGCCGAAACCCGGGAAGATTTACATCACAAGGCACCAGCGAAGACCCCCCGACTTAACTACGGGAGGACTCAGAACTGATCGCACGGGAACGGCGGTACCGGTAAGCCCCTGACAAAGAAAAAAGATATGCTGGTTCTGGGAGTTCATCCAGTGGCTGCTGCAGTCATACTACTGTTTGTTTTCATTGTCGTTTAGGTGATTTGTTACTGCTTGAATTGCCATCGCCCAGGGCATGAGTGCATCTGTTGCGAGTAGCGTCCTGACAGAGCTGTAAGGCGGGGGTATATAACCTCGCAGGCTGACCTGTGTATCAGTCTCTTGTAGATAAAAGAGCAACATGGGAGTTGGACACTCTGCGCCTGTTATTAGAGCCTTGCAGGAGCTTTTGAAAGAACGAGGGCTGAAAGTATCAGAGACTACATTAAAAGGCTTCTTTGATGAAATAGATCAGATAGCTCCATGGTTTGCTCCAATGGAGTCACTAACCATTGGCAGTTGGGAGAAATTAGGGAGAGATATTGAGAGAGAAGCAGAAAAAAGAAAGCTAAAAGCAGGGACAAAGCCACTATGGAAGCTAGTTAAAGCGTGTATTCAAGACCAACGCTGTGAGAAGGCAGTACGTGAAGGGCAGCGTGCACTGGCTGAGCATCAAGGCAGCATGTCAGACACAGAAAAAGGAGATGAGTCAGGGGCCCGTGCCCAAAATGAAATAGAGGAAAAATTAGGGGCATGAAGGGAAAAGAGCTCTAAAAAGGAAAAAAGGAAAACATAAGGATCCGGAGGCGGAGCGCACGCAAAGTAACATCTAACCGCCTCTACAAGAGTTTGAACTTTTAGATAAAGTCAAGGTCCTCGACAAAAGAGGAGATAAAGTTCCCAGGTGAATTGGGATAATTATGTCCGCGGGATGCGGCTATTTTACTCTTCTCTGTAGATAAAGAGAGAGCAGGCAAGTTCGTGTTGTAGTGAACCAAAAGTGAATCTTTGGGAGGAACTTAGTTATGGGCGCTGCTCAGTAGCACCCAATTTTTTTTGGCTCTTCAGGAGCTGCTTTTATCAAGGAGTTTTAAGATAAAAAGCTCAACTCTATTAACATTTTTGAATGAATGCGATACCATTGCACCCTGGTTCTCAGTATCAGGAAATCTTACAGTATCCTGCTGGGATAAGCTCGGCAGAGACCCTGACTTTGCTCAGGAACAGGGAATTTGCAAAAGTTAGTGAGAAGTTGTTTGGAAGATCAGAAATGCTGTAAGGTAGTTGAAGAGGGACAAACGGCCTTGGAAATGTGGCAGGAGCAGAGATTGGAGAGGCCTGCAGGTGAGAAGGGAGGCCTCAGTTCCTCCAGCTTATCTTGAAGCTGCCCAGGCTCCTCTGCCTGCTCAGCCTGCCAAGGTCATCATTAGCATACTTTCTTCTGAAAAGCTAAGCACTGCCAAAGAGTTGTGGGCTTAGCAGATAAGGACACTAACATGCTAGCTTGGCTCATAGTGAGCGGGGCAGTGGTACTTTGCTCCCTGACTTTAGAGTGGCAGGGGTCCTAGTAGGGCAGTGCAGAGAAGTAAGCTAGAGTAGTAAATGGAAACCTGAATCTTTTTTTTTAGAAAAAATAAAAAATTACTCTGAGGTAAAATGTTTAAATAACTTTTCATCTTTAAGCTTGTCTCTCTGGCAGAGCTTCTGTCCTAAAGCTAAGAGTAGAAGCAGGATTATGAAGCTTTTCATTCATTGCAAGGATTGGAGTATGAAGCCACTCCTAGCATAAGTGCAAAAGAGTTAGTGTGGAGAGATCATGAGGGAAGAAAAGGTAGTTTTCAGCCTTATGTTTTACCATTACCAGTGAACCTCTGGGGAAGAGACATCCTAAGAGGCATGGAATTAAGACTAACCAATGAATACTCTGCTCAGAGTCAGAAAGTGATGAAAGACATGGGATATATTCCTGGGCTTGGTCTGGAAAAGTTTCATCAAGGTATTTCCCAGCCTATTGAGACCAAAGGTCAGACCCACACAAAAGGGCTGTGTTTTTCCTAGAAGATGCAATACCCCTACCGTGGAAATCAGAGGACGCTGTGTGGGTTCCTTAATGGCCTTTAACCTCTGAAAAATTAACTGCTGCTAAAGCTCTAGTAGATGTACAGCTAGCCCTTGGACATTTAGAGCCCACTCAATCTCCTTGGAATACTCCAATTTTTGTTATTAAGAAGAAGTCTGGAAAATGGAGACTTCCATATGATTTAAGGGCTATTAATAGTCAAATGCAAGTTATGGGAGCCATTCAGCGTGGTTTACCACTTTTATCAGCATTACCTAAAGAATGGAAATTGACAATTGTAGATATTAAAGATTGTTTCTTTTCAATACCTTTAGTAATTGAAGATAGACAAAGATTTGCCTTTATGTTGCCATCCATTAACCGTGAGGAACCGGATTATAGATATCATTGGAAAGTCTTACCTCAAGGTATGGCTAATAGTCCCACTATATGTCAGTTATATGTGGGAAAAAACTTAAGAATTATTAGAGATAAGTATCCTAAATTGAGAATCTTCCATTATATGGATGATGTATTGCTTTGTGGATCTAAGGATGAAGATTTGTGCCTTGCCTATGCAGATTTAATAAAATTATTTGAGAGTAAAGGTTTATTTATCGCACCAGAAAAGGTGCAGAAAGGCAACATAGGAGCATTCTTGGGAACTAATGTACATCCTCAGTTTGTATCCCCACAGAAAATTACCATTCGTAGGAACCACCTTAAAACATTAAATGACTTTCAAAAACTTTTGGGAGATATTAATTGGATACGTCCCTATCTCAAAATTCCTTCAGCTGAATTAAAACCTTTATTTCTTATATTAGAAGGAGACAGTCATATCTCCTCACCTAGAAAATTAACCTCTGCTGCCATAGTAGCTCTGCAGAAAGTAGAGGAAGCCATACAGCAAGCTCAATTAGTGAGGGTTCAGCCTAATGAACCTATTTTCTTATGTGTTTTTGACACAGTCACATTGCCTACAGCAGTGTTGTGGCAGCAGGGACCGTTGCTCTGGATTCATCCTCATGCATCACCAAATAAAACTTTAGATCATTATCCTACAGCTGTAGCAGAATTGGCATTAAAGGGGTTGCAGGCTTCTTTGACACACTTTGGGAAATACCCTGATACGCTAATAGTTCCATATACAGCCCAGCAAGTTCAAGTGCTTTGCACAGCGATAGATATGTGGGCTATACTGAAATGTGTATTTCCAGGTCATATAGATAATCATTACCCACAACATCCATTATTACAGTTTGTGTCAAAACATCTTATAATTTTTCCTAAAGTAACTGCCAATGCCCCTATTCCAAAGGCTATAGATATCTATACAGATGGATCAAAGTCAGGCATTGGATGTTATGTCGCTGATTTTGCTAGCCCAGTAAAGTTTAAATTTGCTCCAGACACTCCACAATTGGTAGAGTGTCAAGTGGTTTTAGAAGTCTTCAAGGTTTTCCCTGGTCCCATAAATATCATTTCTGATTCCCACTATGTGGTGAATGCAATTCGTATTCTAGAGGCCGCAGGTACAATAAAATCAACCAGTCCTGTGGCCCCCATTCTGAAACAAATACAACAGTGTATTTTATCTAGGAACTCAAAATTTTTTATTCAACATATTAGAGCCCATACCTTATTACCAGGTCCCATGGTGCTAGGTAATGCTTTAGCTGATACGGCTACTCGCCAAGCGTTCACTGTTTTGCAAACGAATCTCACAGCTGCTCAGGAACTTCATAAACTGTTTCATGTTCCAGCCTCCACTCTCAGACTTAAATTTGGTATCCCAAGAGCTGTGGCTCGAGATATTACATTGAACTGTCAAAAATGTGTGAAATTTAACCACCCTCCATGCATTGGAGTAAACCCAAGAAGGCTTAGACCTTTGGATGTCTGGCAGATGGATGTGACACATTTTAAACATTTTGGGAAATTACAATATGTTCATGTATCTATAGATACTTGCTCTGGTATTATCTATGCTACGCCTATGGCTGGAGAAAAGGTTTCTCATGTTATTGCCCACTGTTTAGAAGCTTGGTCAGCGTGGGGTAAACCACGCCTGCTAAAGACAGACAATGGGCCTGCGTATACAGCTAAAACTTTTGTACAATTTTGTGTGCGTATGCAAGTGCAGCATCGTACTGGATTGCCATACAATCCTCAAGGTCAAGGCATCATTGAAAGAGCCAATCTAACTTTGAAAATGTATCTGCAAAAACAAAAAGGGGGAATTATGGAATCATCACTGGCTCCTAAAGCAGCCCTGTCTCTAACTCTATTTACACTTAATTTTTTAAAACTGGATGAGAAGGGGCTGACTGCTGCTGACAGGCATAGTAATCCTGTGAAAGAGACACGGGAAACAGTGAAATGGAAAGATGTACTGACAGACTCATGGAGAGGCCCGGATCCAGTGCTTTCCAGATCCAGGGGAGCTGTTTGTGTTTTCCCACAGATTGAAGAAAATCCTGTCTGGGTGCCAGCAAGATTAACCAGAGTTGTTGCAGAGCCAAGGACGTTTTCTAAGAAGAATGAAGAAGCTGTGGTGGACACTTTTAGTCATGATGACTTATGAAGAAGTGCTAAGTATTCAGTTATGGGCAATAGTTAGATCTTGGCCCGTACCTATGCCCATTCATGCCAATTCTACTGTGTTGCCATTGTTTACTTCTACTCAATGTTTTATGGAAGTCCCATGTGCTATGCCTATGGGACAGGAGCCTGTTTTATACAATGCCACTGCATTTCCATTGAATTTTACTCTCTGCTTTACTACTAAGGCTAAAGCTCATACTCCGTGTATCGTGCTCAGGAACACCACGTTAACAAATTGGGTGGATCCTGTCTCATTTAGCAAGGTTGGTACCGGAGTCTTGGTTGAGGCACTAAAGCAGGTGTCAGCTGGTAAGATGGAAAGTTCAGGAAATATTGCTAATAATGATAGGGCCTTATTAAATATAACTACCATGTTGCTTCGGAGTAATGTTACCGCACCTTGGACATCACAATGGCCCACCCGTAATGCAACATACAAGAAAGTTTTACCTTGGTGTCCCCCTGATCTATCTTTTCCTCCAGTTTTTATGCCATGTCAATCTAAAGAATCTCCTGACATGGAGATTGCTTCAGGGTTTGCCCTTTCACCTCCTATAAAATGGGCCGCTATCAACAAGACTGGTATTCGAACAGGAAGGCGAAATATATGGCCCTTTTATCAATGGATACTAAAAAATATAGCTGGAGCCAGTACTAGCCTTTCTGCATTTGTCTCTATGCAAGGTCTATATCATGTGATACAAAATATCTCAGCCACCCGCTCTAATAATGGCTATCCTTATTTGGATGGGATTAAGGTAAATGGTGAGCTGATGAGTTCATCTGCCCCAGCTGCCCCTGTATGTGTTTCACCTCCATTTTTCTTTATATTGGCTGAGTTTGAAAATAATACAAGTTTTCTGAACTGTAGCGCAAGTAATACTACCTGCTACTTAGCTGAATGCTGGAACGGTTCCTTATCTTTGGCCTTGATAGTACATATACCTACTTTTGTGCCAATTCCTGTGGAAGCAAATCCAGAAGATTTTCCTATAGCCACTTTATTTAGACAAAAAAGAGATTTTGGTATTACAGCTGCAATTGTGACCGCTATAGCAGTATCAGCAGCAGCTGCTGTAACTGCAGGCATAGCAATGGCCAATCAAGTAAATGCAGCTCAAACTGTTGATGCTTTAGTAGAAAGAGCTGCGGATGCTTTGGTTACACAGCATCAAATGAATGCTCATCTCACTTCTGGTATTCTTCTGGTTAATCAGAGAGTGGACCTTCTTCAAAGCAAATTGGAGGAGATTGTAGATATTGTACAGCTAAGTTGTGTTAGTCATACTAAACATATGTGCATTACCCCATTGAAGTATGATAATTCTACTTTTAAAGATGGTAACCTGTTGTCTAATTTTTTAAAAGGCAATTGGTCCCAGCAAGTGGAGCAGTTGCAGAATCGTCTGTTGATGGAGATTACAGTACTGAATGGAACCTGCATCAATCCTATCACTATGGGAGATTTTACTTCTTGGCTAACTTCTGCATTTTCCTACTTTAAGGAATGGATAGGGGTAGTTCTCTTTGGGGCTGCAGTTTGTTGTGGACTGGTATTGTGTCTATGGTTGCTTTGCAGACTTAAATTTCGTCAACGAAGAGACAAAGTACTAATTACTCAAGCATTGCTAGCCCTCAAACAAGGTTCATCTCCCGAAATTTGGTTATCCATGTTAAAGAAATAGCCAGCAAACAGATCCCTCAGCCATTGCACCCCAAGGGCTCAGCCCATTGCACTGGGTCGGTGAGGAGTCTTAGCCTGGCTGGTCCTTGTCTGTGTAGCTCTGGTACCTGATTTTGAGGCAAATAGCCCTTGCACCCCTGGGAGATGGCTCCATTGCACAGGGACAGGTGTTTGTCTCTCTTTCTGTCTCCCTTAGCCCTTGCACCCAGAGGACTTGTTTCCATTGCACCTGGTAGGGTAAGGGAGACCATCTTAAACTATCAGTCCTTGATCGCTTATTCCCCCAAGATGGAATTTGCTTGATCGGGCTTGAGTTTGAGTCATGTTTGGTACCGCGCCAGACAGGCCAAGGGAAGCTCCGTCTTTTCTTCTCCTGGCCAGCTGCCATTGGTCCCAATGAGGGAATAGGTTGATGCCATGAGCCAGAGGCACACCACTAGTTGTGAGTCTACCCCATGACAGGCATTACGAGTGGCCACAATCTGGGTGCACATTCTTGCTGGCAAGAATGTCAGGTGTGGGTGCAACCCTCGTTGCCTAAAATAGGGAACTCACCATTCTTTGGTGCTGGCTATGGAGGCACATCAACTAGCCTAAGACAGGGACATTGGCCAGTGCCTGCTCTTAAAAAATAAAATAGGGGGAGATGTAAGGAGCCGCCATTAGAAGATGGCGCTTGTCACCGATGTTTGAGGTGGAAAACAACTGCATTCAGAGTCGTAAACACCTGCTGTGAGCCTGCATATCTTTCAGACGCAGCTCCTCACCCTCCCAAGCAGTATGTAAATGAAGTTCTGCAAGAAGCACCAATTAGACACTTATACACAGTTGTGATAACTATTTAAGCAGCACCCATTTCAGACTTGGGGTCTTTCGCTTTACAATCAATGGTGTGTTCCCCAATAAAGTGCGTGAGGAAGGATCCTGTTGTTGCGTCATCCTTGCTGGCGAGGTGGGCGCGACAGAGAGACTGGAGAAACTAAGATGAAGCACGTGTTTGGAGGAGGTAGAACACAAGCATACTTTTAAAAGGCACACTTGTGTCTGTTGCACCATCTTTTTTCTCTTTGCTTCCTGGTTGCAAAGTGAATGTGGTTTTTTTGTCTGCCCTATACTTCTATTTACGTATAACTTTAATGTGAGATCAGGATTGTAAAGCCAAGTGACCATGGACAAACATTAGAAACCATGATTAGAATGCTCCTTTCTTTCTCTTAAGTAGTTTACTTCAGCTATTTAGTCACAGAGGTGAAGAACTGACTAAAGAAGCAGACATTCCCCAGCATAGTAGCACACAGTTTGGGAACAATGCAGAGTTCATATACTACTGTCTGTCCTCTGTCCTCAAACTTATTTTATCCATAGCAATCCAACCAATTATATACTTAAATTAGATGAACTTAAAAGCACCTCACCTGTACCTTTCTGAATATGCTTTCAGTTTTTGCACAGAGACCTATCTGGAGCACAGAGGAAGATGTTATAGGAGATTTCCCTAATATTCATGCAAACACTAAGTTCTATGATCCTTCTTAGAGAATTACTTTAGACAGTGAGAGAGGGGTACTGGGGTTCTTTTCTGGATATGGATACTTTTGCACAATAATTGTAAGATTTTTACATCTGTAGCACAATTTGTAAAAAGCAACCAATAGGTTTGGTAATAGCTTGGATTGTTTGCAGGTGTCCATGGTGTCCTTTTGGCCAATAACTTAAATAGATGTAACATATTAGGGCACTGGAAGTTTCTTTACAAACGGATGGTACTGCCCTATTGTTGAAAACAACATCATGATATCTCATGGAGGATCAGATTGGCACATAACTATACCTTTTACCTCTACTGAATATTTTCATGGCACAACAAGTTATTCTATACA
This sequence comes from Grammomys surdaster, assembly GCF_004785775.1. NCBI lineage: Eukaryota > Metazoa > Chordata > Mammalia > Rodentia > Muridae > Grammomys > Grammomys surdaster. The sequence goes on from NW_021621078.1 coordinate 8,870,163, forward strand.
GTAAAGTAGGAGAAAGGTAAACACTAACTTAGCTATAAAGTCTTTGATATACAATAGTCACCTGTCTACATGATATGCTTACGTAAAAGTGACACAAAAGTTGTGAGAGTAACTAACCATTTCCTGATACAATTTTCCTTGCTTGTAACATTAAATTGTGTCAAGATGTCATTTTGTAAAACACTTTATTCAGTATTTAACAATTTTTCAAAACCCTAACCCTAAACTTAACCCTAACCCTATCCCAAAAGGAATTACTTTGTATTTATCGATTGTGTACTTATAAAATTCATGTGTAAAGAAATCTAAAACTCAGAAAACATTATGTCTTTTTAGCCTTTCTGTTGTGCTTAACCTTCTTATTGAAAAATATTGTCTAAATATATCTGAATTATTATTTCCCTTTAACTCCTCTCAGATCCTCCCACCATACTCAACTCTATGTCTCCTTTCTCTCTTTAGAAAATAAATGGGCAAGTAGAAAAAAAGGAAAACCAAAGAAAAGTATAAGAAGTACATTCAGATACATAAAAACACAAAACCTTAAGACACAATGTATAAGCAAAATACTAATAAGGTAACATATGCCCAGTCAAAATAAAATCTCCAAAATATATCTTTAGGTTTGATTTGAAGTGGCCATCAATGGCTGGGCATGGGGATTACACTTAGTGTGGCTTCTATATTTAGTAAGACATCATTGGAAAAACTAATTTTTTCTTTTTGAGAAGTTATTAATTGGAGATAATTTTGGAAATATAAATTCACCCAACCTGAGAACGAATTCAACTCTTTTCTCTAATGCCTCATTTAGGGAGTTTCAGGCAAATCTTCAAATGAAGCTTACAGAGCAGCCAAAAGCTATGTCACATTGCTGTGTCCTTCACTTTATTTCCTGATACGTAGACACTGTAATAGTTCCCATAATCAAAAGTAGACAGGTGAGTGTATGACAGTAAAATATTTTTGAGGAATAGAAATAAAGAGCAATCAGATGACTTTTTCATGGTAAATTATTATAACTGTCATTATTAGTTATTGTCAGTATTGACTGTGCCTAATTTATAAGTGAAACTTTCATATAAACATTTGTAGAAGAAAGTGTCACACTGTAGAATTTTGGTTCTATTTTTGTTTTTAGGTATTTTCTGAGATATGTATTCACCTATATAAGGGAAAAGTTGATATATTTTGAAAAGTTGATAAACTATTTAGTGATTGGCAATATTTTAATATGTACTTTCATATTTGTATCCTATGATGTTGCTAGATTGGTAGCTATAACCTCCTTTTCAGAATCTCTTGGGTTCTGTACAAATAATTATGTTGCTCATGAATAGCTTAATCACTGTCTTAGGGTTTTATTCCAATGTAGAGACACCATGATCAAGGAACCTCTTATAAAGCACAATATTTAATTAGGCTAGCTTATAGTTTTACAGGATTAGTCCATTATCATCATAGCAGGAAGCATGACATTATGTAAGCAGAGTTTGTGCTAGAAAACACAAGAGTTCTTCATCTTGGTCTAAAGGTAGCCTAGAGAAGATTGTCTTCTGCAGTCCACGAAGAGGAGACTAGATTCCATAGTGGGGCATAAGCTTGAACATATGTATGAGACCTCAAATCCTGCATCCACAGTGACATACTTCCTCCAATGAGACTACAACTCCTAATACTGTCACTCTGTATGGTCCAAGTATTCAAATACATGAATTAATGGGGTGAGCGGGCATACCTATTCAAAACACCACAATCACATAACCCAATATATGAACAAATTAGTTCTGTTTCTTTTTCTACTTTACTACATTGTGATAAATATCTTAACTTTCTAAGACTTAAAAATACATTGAACTTAATACATAAAAAATAAACCAACTGGAGCAACTGTTTTTGCCAAGATGATTCCAAATGTGAAGAAGGAAGCTCTTACCCCTCCTAAACCTAAAGCTAAAACAAAGACCTTGAAAGCTAAGAAGGCTGTGCTAAAAGATATCCTCAGCCACACAAAAAGATCAGCATGTCACCCACCTTCCAAGACCCCAAGACCCTGCAGCTCCAGAGGCATCTCCAATATCCTCAAAAAAAAGTGCACCCAGGAGAAACAAGCATGACCACTATGCTATCATCAAATTCCCTCACGAATACTGAGTCAGCCATTAGGAAGACAGAGGACAGCAACACACTTGTATTCATTGTGGATGTCAAAGCCAACAGGCACCAGATCAAACCGACCATAAAGAAACTCTATGACATTGATGTGGCCAAAGGCAATACCCTGATAAGGCCTAATGTAGAGAAGAAGGTGTGTGTCCGCCTGGCTCCTGATTGTTATACTCTGGATGTTGCCAACAAGATTGGGATTAGCTAAACTGAGTCCAGATGGCTAATTCTAAATACATAATTTTTTCACCACAAAATAACAATTAATGAATTTTTGGGAAAACAACAAACATATAATTTGTAGCAAAATTAATGCCACAGAATACAAACATTGGAAAAGAAACAAGATCGAATGGTGATTGTTTTAGGAACTTAATAAGAATGCCTTAAAGTCAAAAGAAGCAGAAAAAATGACCCCCCACACACACATCACAAAGTAGGAAGCAATTGAAATTGAAAATCAAGTATCAAAAGAGATTTAAAAGCTGCTGATTTTTGAAATGATTTTTTTAACAAGCCACTAGTCATTCTAAAAATGAAGTCTGCATAAGTCATATCAATAAGAAATGAAAGACGATTTATGCTATACATGCTTAGAAATTTTAGAGAGTAACAAAAGAATGCTCTCAATAACTCCATTCCCATAAATTGATAGTATAGCTTAAAATAGCATTCACAATTATTTCAATGTTTTTTTTTTAAATAGCTTGGACTTAGTCTACTGAGATCTAAGCTGGATTACACAAAAATTCTGTGAATTTCATAATCAGGCAATGAATAAGTATGCATCTGATTTTCTCTTCATTTCTACCTTCTTACTAAGTTCATTAAGGAGTGATCAGTAACTATCGTCTGACCCCACCTCAGGGCTTTGAAAAATTGCTCCTATAGAAGTCCTGGGTAATTGTACAAGATTAGGATTCCTCAGGGATGCAGAGTCCTTGGGGTCCATAGATGGCTAGAAGGGGGCATGTAAGAAGATGTTGAGTGCAGAGGATGTTCATTCTTGTTCTTATAATGAATAAAGGTGACCAGGATCTGAAGCAGGAACTGTGATACACCTTCAGTCATCCTAGATAAATTACCAGGAGGAACTTTATTGTCCTCCAAACTACAAACCTTGCACTTCCAATTTTATGATAGCATGACAAGCAGTTTTCAGGTATGATATTATTTTTTTTGCCATTTTTATACTTTTAACACTTTGAAATATTTAATAAATAGCTTGTTCCACAATTACATTAATAATAGTTTTGTTAAGATGGGGTTTATTGCAATTACTTATTGGGCATTTTTTCCCATTTCAACTCAATAACAACTCTTTAGGGTAGGGGCAATGCTGCAGAGCCTAAGCCTTCTTTTAGTAAGTCTTTAGTTTTAAAGATTAGTAAGATTTGAAGAAATCTATCCAAAAAAGCACAGATATCAACAACACCAGAGTATTCATACCACCTGAGTGTCCATTTATAAAACTGAGTATCAGCTTGAAAACCAGAGTCAGTGTTTTCAGAGAATTCCAGGTGAGTTGCCTGTATATAACTGCTAGAAATATTTCCTTGGACAGTCTTATCTGCTATTCAGGTAAAAATTGTGAGTTTTACAACTGAAGAAGTAACGTCCATTAGGTCAGCAGCAGCAACCATCACAAGTGATCTTTGCTTCATAGTTTCTTCATGTAAGCCTACATAAACCCTGGGCCCCACTCATTCACAGAATACAAATAATTGTGAGAAGCTTGATGCACAATTTCCCTTATATTACTCTAAGAAAACTTATACTACTTTAAGTTTTCTGGTTTTTTCTATTAACTGCTAACATGAGGCCTGTCACATTATGAAAGGTCAGAGTTACTTCACTCTGATATAATGTTAATCACTAAATTAAATGTTAAAAGTACAGTAAAACACTTTCATAAAAAATACCTTGAACTGTAACTTGACAAAAATTGATTTTAAGCCCTAGAGCAGTTTCAATAAAAACTGGCATGTTAGGTATTTTTATTCCCCATGAACTCAAGGGAAGGATTAAAATTAACTGATACTTTATAAAATGTTCATTGTATATATTTTTCTACATTATTATCAGTGGAAACATGTATATGTAAATGAATATCATATGAATATAGTAGAATCATATGAAGCATAAAATATTAGTCATTAGTATTATTAAAAGGAACATTACATTTTGCACACCCAATACTTTCCATAAATACACAATCACATCCTAAAGCTAATCACAGACTATCAAAATTTAATGTTAAAAGGGTAAGTTTGGTGATTTCATATTTTTAGAAGAATGAAGAAGAGTAATTATATGAATTTAATGTAAATTTCTTCCTTAAATTTTAGCCTATGTTTCAGGCTATAGCATAGCCAGGAAATCTTCATGAATGCTGTCAGTTCTTACCTTGCTGCAGGATGAAGATTGGCATGACCTTTCCTGCATGAAGTTTACAGTCTGTCAATAATAGCTGTTATTGAATGACAAGTTATGAAATGAGTACAAGATGGTATGAGACCATGGTAACTGGTCTTACTATATAAGAACACAAAGAAATTATAACTTAATATATGGCATGTCATATTGTGGAAACATAAAAGGTACAAGATAAACCACAGAGTAGAAGAAGTGATAGGCAAGCATAACATTAAGTTAGAAATGATAGAGTCACAAACTTCAATTCAGAGAACAGCATTGCTGAAGAGTAAAATGCGTATGTGTCATTTGAGGCCATATTTGGCTGTAGTGGATGATAGAAGTTGGGTAAGCAACCAATGTTTGGATATGTTATAGAAATTGTGTTCTTAAAAAGAATATGGTCATCTAAGGAATGAATTTTGAAAGAGGGAAGTGTACTTATATCTCATAATGCCAATGTGAGTTAAATCTATTGAATAAAATAGTATTGAGACATTGGACAGAGGTTGGAATTGAATGTTGATTTCAATATTTCACTTAAGAAATTATGGCATCCATTTCTAGGAATGCAATTAGATGATTTTGAATAACTGGATAAGAAGAGAATGAAGATGAGAAACTGTATGAGGTCCTCAGTTGGTGTCCAAGGGAAGAAAAAAAAATGCAGTAGAACTCTCATACAGGATAATGAATTAATTTTTAAATATTATGAAAAAGTAAAGAAATGGAAAAAAGAACATGCTATGGGAGAAGAGCGAATTTCTTTGGGGATGAATTGAGCCACATGTGCCTGTGAAAGATGATTAGTCATCAGCAAGGTAGCTAATTCTGTAGATCACAAAGACAACTGCATCTGAATTTAAATGGTAATCCAATGCCATCAAAGTATATGTGTATTTCTTGGGACTCATTTTGAATTATGAGAATTAGGCATACAAAAATTACTCAAGAAATTTCACAGAAATAAACTATAGAATGTTGTAAATTGTAGTTTACACCATTATTTAATAGGAATACAAGAAAGGGAAATGCCAATACATTTTTCATATGAGAAGGAATTAGATGTAATCAGGCAATGCTAGAAAAGTAGAACATGCTAAGGCAATGTGGCTATAAAGACTGAACATATTTAGACATAAGGACTAGAGTTATTTTGAAGAGAGTAATAATTATTGTAGAGTATACAACACACCTTTTATGTCACAAACCATCTCCCTTTTCAATGAAATGTAGATATGGATGTTGTGGGTAGGTATCAGCAAAGTGTACAGGATTTGGTTTGTATGTCATCATCTACCAAGGACAATAGAGAAAATAAATAGACCAAGATTATTCCATGTCATAGAGAGGTAAAGAAACTTCTTTGCAAGTAAACAAATGAGACAAAAGAGTGGAATTGATCTATGATCTCATACAGACACAACCACTGGGATTTAAAAAAAAATGTAATTTTTTTTCTTAAAGTCACTAGAGAAAGAACATGAATGGAAACAACCAAACTTTCATATCGAAGTTCCTCCTACTGGGTCTGCCCATCCCACCAGAGTATCATCTCCTGTTCTATGCCCTGTTCCTAGCCATGTACCTCACCACCATCCTGGGGAACCTGCTAATAATTCTCCTTGTTCGACTGGACTCTCATCTCCACACACCCATGTACTTGTTCCTCAGCAACTTGTCCTTCTCTGATCTCTGCTTTTCCTCTGCCACAATGCCCAAATTGCTACTGAACATGCAGAGCCAAGTACCATCTATATCCTATGTTGGCTGCCTGACACAGATGTACTTCTTTATGGTTTTTGGAGACATGGAAAGCTTTCTTCTTGTGGCCATGGCCTATGATCGCTATGTGGCCATCTGCTTTCCATTGCATTACACCAGCATCATGAGTACCAAATACTGTACTTCACTAGTGCTACTACTGTGGATGCTGACAACATCTAATGCCGTGCTACATACCCTACTCATGGCTAGACTGTCTTTTTGTGAGAAGAATGTGATTCTCCACTTTTTCTGTGACATTTCTGCTCTTCTGAAGTTGTCCTGCTCAGACACTTATGTTAATGAGTTGATGATATTTATCATGGGAGGGCTTATCATTATTATTCCATTCTTACTCATTGTTATATCCTATGTAAGGATTTTCTTCTCCATTCTCAAGATTTCATCTACCCAGGGCATCCACAAGGTCTTTTCCACTTGTGGTTCCCATCTGTCTGTGGTGTCTCTGTTCTATGGGACAATTATTGGTCTCTACTTATGTCCATCAGGTAATAATTCAACTGTAAAAGAAAATACCATGGCTATGATGTACACAGTGGTGACTCCCATGCTGAACCCCTTTATCTACAGCCTGAGGAACAAAGACATGAACAAGGCTCCAACAAGAGTCATCTGCAGCAAGAAAATCTCTCTGTAATGGCAGTACTTTTAATTGATACCTAATTTCATGAAATGCATGTATCGATATTAATATTCTATATCAGATATTGTCCCTTATCATAGGACCTACAAGTAAGGGGCATACTACATAACTGTTTAATACATGAAAGAGAAAAGACTTGGTGCAGTAGTCAAAGGAGGAAAGGTTTTCTTTGTAATTTGGCTACAACTTCCTCCTCACCTTGAATAAACAATCCTGAAAATTTACTGTGTATGAGGAACTGTCTATTATGATCTCTGTTCCCCTTATGTTATTGCAAAATTTTATCTTGTTACCATGATTTATGTGTTCATGGATACATCTGTTGAAATAGTTTACATAATGCTTTTATGACACTGGATCACAATGAAATTTCTACACTAGCCTACTTCCTTCTAGTCTTTCCTACAGGTTCCCCCATACTGGTTTTGATATTATTTTTCCGTCTTAGCTCCCCATATTCTTTCTACCCATCTTATATTTTTTGATTTGTCTTTACCCTTAATAAATTTGTTGGAATCATTACATACAACTGTCATTTATATAAATTTGTCTTAATTTGGAATTAATAAATAGGGATCATTCAATTAATTTCTCTAAGATGAGGGAAAGAAGAAAGAAAGCTATAAGCTGCTAATTCCTCATGTTCATTCATATTTTACTTTGTAAAACATCTATTTTTAGTGGATAGCTTTTTAACACTTGTGACAATCTAAGTTCATTGACTTCCCATTTTCCACAAAGGGACAATGTGTGAATATGTATGAGACCATAGACCACTTCTAATTTTTTGTCTGATTTCTGTAAAAAGATGATTTTCTTTATTTTTTTATATTCTTTTTTTAACTACAGAATGGAGTAACCTCCATCTATTTCCTCAGTTGTTTTTTAGTAGGTGATGACACACAAATCCAATTGTTTATACCCCACTCATAAGTACCCCGCCACATCATCTCCATGTGAAGACAATCCTGCATCTATGGGCTTCTCACTGCCTGGGGAACATACTCACTTGAACTTCTGTGTAATCATCAATAGAAATATGCACACGTTGATCTCTTCTGTTTCCACACAGTCTTCTCTTTGTACTTTATTCTGTTTCTTGAAGTATGATGTTCTCTCCCAACCAGTAATCTATGTGATCACTCCTGTGTATACACACACACACACACAGACACACACTTAAAAAGTAAATAATCACTCATAGAATTTTGACTAGTACCTTTTTATTGAATATTGTTTTAAAATATGTTGTATTGTAGTTCTCATGCACTTAAGATTGTACCTGCTGTAGTTATAGCCAAACCCTGAAATCTCATTGGTACAGTATAACAGAATTATCAGGGACATCATAGACAATATGTAAATTAAGTCTGTTTCCTCCTAATGTGTAAAATAAAGTTTAAAAGATAGGAATATTCAATGATAATGACATTATTTTTAATATCTCTAGAATGTAATGAAGAGTTCTGCTGAGCAGTACAAAGAAATACCACAGTGCGAAAACATAGCCAAGAATATGTAGGTTTTAAACACATTTTTAAAAATTCAATTGACACATAAATTAATAAATGTGCATTAAGAAAATATGGTGTGACAAATACCACATGTAATGTAGAAGATGGACTATGTGAGAGTGGGAGTGGTTTAAAGAGAAGAGGAGGTAAGGAACAAGAGACATTAACAAAAATATTGAACAAATAGATTAGAAATCAAGCCAGATGTGATCATATACCTGTGATCCTAGCACACATGCAGCCAAAGCAGAAGCATCAACATAGTGTGAGGTCAGCCCAGCTGCTCAGTGTGACCCTGTAAAGTCAGCTTCACTGTACAATGAGACCCCGTGATGTTTGCCTTGCTCATTGCAAAGGAGGACCCTGTGAAGTCAGCCTGAAGTGCATAGTGAGGCCCTTGGGAAATGAAACTCCCAAACATCAATTTGGGCCAGTGGAATATCGAGCATAAAGTTACAATATGAATGAGAAAATTTTCACTTAGACACATACCTAAAATAAGTTGGGATTAAAAAATCAGTTTTGCTTGTATTATGCAGGCAATTACAATTTATAATCGTCAGAAAGCAGAATGAGGAATCAAATGATGATCAAATAAATAAAATATATTATTCTCATAAAATGAGACATTATCCAACAACAAAAATGAATAATTTTTGATGTATTCAACTGTGTGGAGGTTCTGTAGAGAAAAAGAAGGCAAATGTAAAGAGCAGATACTGAATGAGTGAATTTCATTTAGATATCTTAAAAAGCCATATGCCAATGATCATGCAAAAAGGTCAAGTATTTCTGCATATTTATGTTTTTACCCATAGATTTGTGTTGCCCACAGCCTTGGGCAGAGAAGCTCATTCTCCTAATGGGTATTGGTTAGCACTGAGTGAAATAAATGTTCAATGACTGAGAATAAGTGACTATGATACACATCCGAAGATGGGATCTTATCTGGACCATCCCTTCTCCAAGTGCCAGAGAGCATCATGAAAGAAGAGGTACAAAGATTGGAAAAGCCAGGGGATGGGGACTGTAGGACCTTTAAAGGCAGCCTGGTTTTTGGTTGAGCACAGGCTAGAAACCCCCGGAGACCTCAGGTGATCCTGAGGGTCCCCAGGTGGGACCGCAGGTGATCCTAAGGTATGGCAGGCATTTTGCCACACCCCTAGACACTAGGCTCCTGACATGAGGCCACAGCCCTCCATAGATTTGTATCCTTCAGTGATGTAGGGCAATGTCCCCTAGCCGCTCCACAGGTAGATGGCATGACTACAGGTCATATAGCCTCAAGAAAGATCTCCATATTTATGAGGTATCTAAAGGCCAGAAGGGCTTAGCCAATTAAGCTTTCCTCCCAGACCCTCTTCTCTGCAAGAGGTATTTAAACTTCAGGTATGCCCTGAGAAAGGGGAGGTACGGTTTCTCATCTACGTTTTGTCATGATAATAAGTATCTTAAAACCATGAACTGCTTCTTTTCTTTGGGATCCACCTTGGGGAGCAATGGAGAAGGCCTTCACCTACAGAGCTGTCATCTAATCTCCTGCAGAAGACCACTCTGTGTTCCCAGCCACAGCGACCACCAAGCCAAGCCAATCGCCCACAACCAAGCCATGCCAAACTGCTGCGACAAGCCAAGGAATCTCCCCATGGGGCGCAGCCAGAGTTTCTCTCCCCCCTCTCCCCTTTGGCTGCTGGCCAATCCAGCCCGTGGGCCCCCACTTGGTTCTCAGCTCTTCTGCAGCTTCCAGCGGTGCTTGGGTTCCCAAGAGCCTGAGAACTAGATGGTCTCTGGCCATGTTACAGGCCCAGGGATGCCCCCCTCCGCCCCCAGCTAGTTCTGGTTCTGACCTCAGACTGCTCTCCCCAACCCCTGGAGTGATGTCCCTGCCGCAGCTTCTCACAGCCTGACACCCACCTGGCGCTGGCGTGTGGTGAGCACAGTCAAACTTTCTGCATCCTGCATCCTGCATCCTGCCTTCCAGAGCAGTGGCCCTAGCTCCATGGCAGGGTAGATTTGAGACACCCCCCCCACATATATACACAAAAACACACTTTACACAACAGGGGACAAGGACTGTGAGATGCTGACCTCATGATGACTGAGCTGTTGCAATCATAAGTTTCAGCGACTGTGGTCACTTGAATGTACAAGATCAATCTAGGTAAAAATTTCAGTTTGAACAATTCCAACAGCAATTGACATCCCACCACTAGATGAAGAGCTATGGATAATTGACAATTGCAGAGATACAGAGCATTCTTATTCCCCAGTGTTGAGATCCCTGATGGGTTATCCAGTAAAAAATGTTCAGTCCTAGATGCCTATACATGCAATCAATGCTGAATGAGATCAATGGGTATACATATATTTGGATTTGTTTATCATAACTATGAAGTTAAAGAAGAGGAAGCTGTGAATTTGGGAGGGGTGTCAGATATAGGATGAGTATGACAGAGGAAAGAAAAATAAGTAATGTAATTTTATTTTAAAATTTAAAATAATTCAACATGGAAGTTGGAAGGGGCTCCTAATACCCCACTCTTTCCTTAGTAGCTCTTGGAACTTGATCACTTCTATGAGAGAGAGAGAGTCCTTCCATGGAGGGAGTGGACATCAGCAGGCTGCCCACACACTAGTGAATGACCCACAGTCATGTGCATCTGGGCAGCACTCACTGGACTCTGGTTTATGTGATGATGATGATTGAGCTTATCAGTGAGATGTACAGGGAGGAGGGCCAAAGGAGCTGGAGAGAAGTTACTGAGGAAGATATGGTGAAGGTGAATTGTATACATCTAAGAAATTTTAAATTAATGAAAATAAATACTTTGAAAGAAAATTAAATTTTCACAAAAATCAGAAGCTTTGATATGTATACATAATGTACACATAATGTATACACATTTATATATGTGATGTGCATGTAATTTACATGGATGTTTATGTATATATTTTTACATATGTGTAATATGTATATGTAAATGTATATGTATATGTGGCAGAATCCATGTAGGAAAGGCTATGGCAAGCAAGTAAGTTTTCTGGATATGGTGCACAATTTAGCATGTCTGTGATGGGGGCACTCTGAAGAGGCACAGTCCTGGGGATTTTGTCCCAAGACTGCTTTCTGTTGCTGATATGCCTTACCTGCTGCTGTTACATTGCCTAATGATTCCTGGGCATCAGCCAACCCTATTGGGCAAATATCTTCCAGATCAACGTGAAGATGAACGTTCATGAATTAATGCTGTTTAGATGAATTAATAAATTTATAGAATTCCTGATTTGATTCAAATAATTTTAGGAAGTTTAAGGAGAAGGTGTTAGGTTTTTTTCTTTTAGAAAGATGCAATAAAGTCAGAATCAAGTAAAGACTGTCCTCCCTTATAGAGTTGTAAGTAAAGGCTGCATAATAAGTAATACAATGAGCTTTCATAAATTCCTCTAAGAAGAGAAATGGTGTTAGGAAGATTCTGATCAAGGAAAAACATTCATTCTAGGTCATATCCAAGGATGAGGCTACAGGTTTGCACTATGGCACTGTGGCAAGACATGTGAAACTGTTGCTTTGAACTTATAATGGGCTTATAGAATGAAGCACTACTTTAAACTTACCAACATTCTCCTGTAACTCTCTTTTTTGTGCAACACTTTACCTATTAGATGATTTTTTTCATACAAGAGAAATTATTGTCTAAAAGCTATAAAAAGCTGAGAGCAAAAATAAAGGTTTGGTGTAGAAGTTTTCTCCTTCATCAATTGTGTGTATGTCTCTATATATGCCTTTTTCTTTGTTTCTTTGTTTCCTTGTTCTTTCTTTCTTTCTTCCTTTCTTTCTTCCTTTCTTTCTTCTTTCTTTCTGTCTGTCTGTCTTTTTTTCTTTCTTGTCCTTTCGCTCTGACTGAGGAAGAGTTAGCAAACTCTGAGCCTCTCCTCTGGCCAGAAGAATCCCCTGAGTCAAAGAGTAAAGAGTCCAAATAACTACTTTTCTTTTCTTAATCCCCTGCTTCTATCAGCAGAAGTCCATTGCCAGAAGCTATCAGCTTTTGGTTCAGCATAGCAAGAGTTAAATTGCTAGAAGCCAGAAGCTTTTGGCCCCAGAATAGGAAGAGAGACCACCAGAACAGTAAAAAGAGTTAAAGGACAGAAATCATCAGCCTTTGGCCTTCATCCAATGCTGTGTTCTACCTCAGTACTTGACTGTAGGGGCAGGACCCTGGCTACACATACATATACATATACATATACATATACATATACATATACATATACA
>NW_021621078.1:8882968-8922190 GCF_004785775.1 Grammomys surdaster
ATATACATATACATATACATATACATATACATATACATATACATATAGTGTGTGTGTGTGTGTGTGTGTGTGTGTACACATACATGTATATGTATATTGTCATATTGTCTTAGCTTAGTTTAGGTTTCATTGCTGTGAAGAGACACTGACCAAATTAGCTCTTATGAAGGACATTTAATTGGGACTGCTACAGTTTCAGAGGTTCAGTCTATTACTATCATGCCAAGAAACATGACAATATGCAGGCAGATATGGTGCTCTAGTAGAAGCTAAGAATTCTACAACATGATCACATGATCCAAAGGCAGCCATAGGAGACTGTCTTCCCAGGTAGTCAGGAGGAGGCTCTGAAATGCCCCACTGGGTAGAGCTTGAGCACTAGGAGACCTTAGATCCCACCTCCACTGAGACACAATTACTCCAACAAGGCCACCCCTACTACAAGAAAGGAATACTTCCTCATAGTGCCACTCACCATTGGCCAATACAATATATATCTATAGATTAGATATAGATATAGATATATAGATATAGATTAGATATAGATATAGTTTATAGATATATAGATATATAGATATATATGTGTATTATATGTATGTGAATATGCATGTGTATGTTTAAGTGTACGTTTATATATATGTAAATATATATGTATAGGTATATACGTGTATCTGTACACATATTTATGCATACATGTAAAACACTGATTAGACTGTTTTTTACACACTATATGGGAATTGATTAAAAATTAAAAACAAAATTAGATCATGTGAATGCCATTTTAAGTGTATATATTAGTAGTCCATGTAATAGATTTCTTCATATTTTATACAAATGTGATGCTTTGATGTTTTTGGTTTGGTTGTTTTTTTAAGTTATTTGTCTCTTTATTTTTCTTATACATTATATTCTGACTGCTGTTTCCCTCTTCCTTCACCCCATATTCACCTTCCCCACATCTCCTTTCCCCTGGATCTACCCCTGCTTCATCTCTCCTCAGAAAAGAGCAGATTTTCCAGGAACATCATCAAATACAGCATAACAAGTTACAATAAGACTAGGCAATATTTTCATATCAAGGCTGGAGGAGACAACCCAGCAGGAGGGAAAGGGTCCCAAATCAAGACAAACAATCAGAGATAAGCCTCTCTCCTACTGTTAGTAATTCCAAAAGACCACCCAGCTATACAACCATAACATATATGCAAAGGACCTAGGTCAGAGCCATACAGGCTCCCTAGTCTTTGTGAGCCCACTTGAGTCCCAGGCAGCTGACTGTATGGGCCATGTTTTCATGGTGTCCTTGATCCCTCTGGCTCCTCTAATCCTTCCTACCTCTCCTCCATAGTACTACCCAAACTCTCTGCCTAATATTTGGCTGTGGGGCTCTGCATCTGTTTTCATCAGTTGTCAGATGAAGTCTCCCTGGTTTATCTGATGATGATCATGCTAGGCTCCAGTCCCAGTACATCATGCAGACATGATAAACTGTAGGTTGGAGATTTTGTGGCTGGGTTAGTATCCCATTTTGTCACTTGAGTCCTTGCTTGGTTAAAAAGGATGGCCAGTTCAGGTTATGTGTTCCCCACTACTATGAGTCTTCACTAGTGTCACCCTTGTAGATTTTCTGAAGTTTCCATTGCACTAGGTTTCTATCTTGTACCACAAATGACCCCAATTGCAGCTGTCTCCCTTTGTGTTCTTTCCATCCAACACACCTCCTGATCCTTACTATTCCCATATATATATATATATATATATATATATATATATATATATATATGTATGTATGTATGTATATATCCCACATTACCCCACCCCACCAGTGAAATATATGCTATCTCTAACAAGCAAGTGAAAACCCTGTACGATCTCCTTGAAGAAGGAAATTGACAAAGATATCAGAAGATGGAAAGATCTCCCATGATCATCAATCAGAAGGATCAACATAGTCAAAAAAGTCATCTTACCAAATCCATTTACATATTCAATGAAATACCCATCAAAATTCTAACACAATACTTTACAGGCATTGTCAGAACAAAACTAAATTTTATACAGAAAAAAAAAGAACAGCTAAAGCAATTCTATACAATAAAAGAACATCCAGAGGTATCATCATCCCTGTTTTCAAGATATGTTAAAGAGCAATAGTTAAAAAAAAAGATACAACCACATGGTAGTGGTATAAAAACAGACAAGTTGATCAATGGAAGTGAATCAATGACACAGACATAAATCCACACATCTATGGACTCATAATTTTCAATAAAGAACCCAAAACATACAATGAAAGTAAGAAAGTATTTTCACCAAATGGTGCTAATCTAGCTAGATACATGGGTAGTATACAACTCACTGTTATCTTCCCTTCCCTTCTTTTCCCTTCCCTTCCCTTCCCTTCCCTTCCCTTCCCTTCCTTTTTCTTTCTCTTCTCTTTTCCTCCACCTCTGTGTACTTTCTGTTCTATTCCCTAATAATTAAAGTTCATTATCATGTTTTGTTTTTCTGCCACACACAAGAGAAAATAGTGCAAATTTCCTTTATAATAAAATTCTTGATAAAAATAGAAAATGAAAGGAACTCATATTGTCCCCCCGACCATACCCAGAGACAGCTTGACTTCAAAAAGGTGTGTTATAACCAGATTCTCAAGATGGTCAGGCTCAAGCCAGAGATAGAAAGGCCAGTTAACACCAGGGATAACCAGATGTCGAGAAGCAAGTGGAAGAACATAAGCAAAAGAAATCAATGCCACTTGGCACCATCAGAACCCAGTTCTCCCACCACAGCAAGCCCTGGATACCCCAACACACTTGAAAAGCAAGATTCTAACCTAAAATCCTATCTCATGTGGATGATATAAGACCTTAAGGAAGACATAAATAACTCCTTAAAAGAAATACAGGAAAACACAGGTAAACAGGTAGAAGCCCTTAAAGAGGAAAGAGATAAATCCCTTTAAAACTACAGGAAATCAAAATCAAACAGGTGAAGAAATTGAACAAAACTGTCCAGAATCCAAAAATGGAATTGGAAACAATAAAGAAATCACAAAAGGAGGCATCCCTGGAGATGGAAAACCTAGGAAAGAGATCAGGAGTTATAGATGCAAGCATCACCAACAAGACACAAAGGAAAGAAGGGGAATCTCAGGCATACAAGGTACCATAGAAAATATTCACACAACAAAGAAAATAACAAAAATAAAACAACAAAAATAACAGGAACCAACAATCATTGGTCTTGAATATCTCTCAACATCAATGAACTCAATTATCCAATAAAAACATATAAACTAACAGACTGAATAAGTAAACAGGACCCAGTATTTTGCTGCATACAGGAAACACACCTCAGTGACAAAGAAAGACACAATGTCAGAATAAAAGGCTGGAAAAAATTTCCAAGCAAATAAGGCTGAGCTGGATTACCCATTTGCATATAGAGGGACCCATGGCTCCAGCTACATATATAGAAAAGGATGGCCTTATCTGTCATCAATGGGAGAGGTGGCCCTTGGTCCTGTGAAGGCTCAATTCCCCAATGTAGGGGAATGCTAGGGTGGTGAGGTGGGGATGGGTGGGTGGTTGGGGTAGCACTCTGATAGAAGCAGGGGAGGGAAAAGGATAGGGTATTTTCAAAGGGGAAACCAGGAAAATAGATAACATTCAAAATGTAAATAAATAAAATAACCAATTAGAAAAAAGTGTAAAACAACAAATTTTGTTTCCCAGCAAATGGTACCAAAAAACCAAGCTGGAGTAACTATTCTATTATTCAATAAAATAGACTTTCAACCAAAAGTTATCAAACAAGATAGGAAAGGACACATCATACTCATCAAAGGAAAAATCCACAAAGATAAAATTTTAATTCTGAACATCTACTCCCCCAATGCAAGTCTCACTAATGACTAATCATGAAAATAGAAACTAAACAGAGCAGAAACTAACAGAAGTTATGAAGCAAATGGATTTAACAAATATCTACAGAACATTCTACCTTAAAACAAAAGAATATACTTCTTCTCTGCACCTCATGAGACCCTCTCCAAAATGACCATATAATGACCACCCAGCTGATACCCAGTCATGAAAGATATCTGTATTCCCCCTGAACACTCACGCTCTGGTGTCATCCCCTTCCCCATGTCCTGTCTTTTTGTGTTTATAACCTCTGTGTGAATAAGTAAAAATTACTATTTGAATAAATAAATAAATAAATAAATAAATAAATAAATAAATAAATAAAATAAAAAAGGCCATCTACTATAGACAGATGATTTATAAATTAAAATAAGAAACATCTATGAATCATTACCAGCTTCTCTCTTTCTTCTTTCCTTCATCTTAGAGAAGTAAATGCAATTGAATGGTAATTAATTTTATATTAAGTCAAAAAATTATAACAGTGACACTACTGTACAAAGCAATTCCTCCAGATTTTTTAGGGTCAAGACTAGTCACAAAAAATAACATGTATTTGAAAAGAATTAAAGGAGCTAAGAGTAAAAAATATGTCAATATGTGTGGGAAAATCTGTAAAAGGAAGGTGGGTGGAAAGATATTTCATTGTTATTGAGTATAATAAATCAATTATTCAAATTATTTTAACTGAAACAGTGACCATTGAAGTCAAGGTAAAATAATAAAAAGGTGCATTAACTTAAGAGGAACAGAGATTATATTAGACAGTACCTCCTCCACTGTACATTTCCAGGATCATTTATGCAAGGTAAGAAGGAAAAATGTAGCCAGATATCAAAGTCAGTCTTCCTTACTTTGCCTATTACGCTAAACATTCACTCTTGTGTATTAAACAGTTATATAGTATGACCTTTTATTTAGGTCCTGTAATAGGGGACAATATCTGATATGAAATAGTATCATCAATATATTTATTGTATAAAAGCAGGTAATAACCTCAAGTGCTACTATTACAGAGAGATCTTCTTACTGAAGATAACTCTTATTAGGGCCCTCTTCATGTCTCTGTTCCTCAGGCTGTAGATGAAGGGGTTCAGCATGGGAGTCACCACTGTGTACATCAGGGCCATGACAGTCTCCTTCACAGTGGAGTTATTAGCTGATGGACATAGGTACAGACCAATGACTGTCCCGTAGAACAGAGACACCACAGACAGGTGGGAACCACAGGTGGAGAACATCTTGTAGATTCCTTGGGTAGATGGAACCTTAAGAATGGAGGAGATGATCCTTGCATAGGACATAACAATGAGGATGAATGGAATAATAACGACGAGCCCTCCCATGATAAGTATCATCAACTCATTAACAGAAGTGTCAGAGCAGGCCAGCTTTAGGAGAGCAAACAGGTCACAGAAAAAGTTGAGGAGCACATTGTTCTCACAAAAAGACAATCTTGCTGCAAGGAGGGTGTGCATCATGGCATGAGATAATGTCAGTATCCAAAATAGCAGCACTAGACAAGTACAGAGCTTGGGGCTCATGATGCTGGTGTAATGAAGGGGGAAGCAGATGGCCACATAGCGGTCATAGGCCATGGCCACCAGGAGGAAGTTTCCAAGGTATCCAAACAACAGAAAGAAGAATATTTGTGCCAGGCAGTCTGCATAGGGAATAGATGGGTACTGGCTCTGCATGTTCTGCAGCAACTTGGGCATTGTGACAGAGGAAAAGCAGAGGTCAGCAAAGGACAAGTTGCTGAGAAACAAGTACATGGGTGTGTGGAGATGGGAGTCCAGTAGAACAAGAATAATGATTATCAGGTTTCCCAGGACGGTGGTGAGGTACATGGCCAGGAACAGGACATAGAATAGGTGCTGGTGCTCTGGGGAGATGGGCAGGCCCAGGAGGAGGAACTGAGTGATGACAGTTTTGTTGTTCATTATTCTTCTTATCCAGTATCCTAATGAGAAAATTTCAGAATCTCTTAAAATTTTAAATAAATATATATCTAAGGTATATATTCTACAAAAATGGATGTGGTGTGAGAGTCATCATAGTAATTATAATCTCAGAACTAATGTCTGTGAACATTACAATCATTAAAGATTTTTATCCAACAAGCTTTTGCAGGTTTCTATCTCTCATTCTTTCACAGATAAGCCCATGACATGTCTAATAAGATATGAACAATTTTCACTCCTGATTCCTGATCATCCTGAGTAACTAGTTTTTACATTTGTAATTTTTATGTTATTTTGTATATTGATGTTCTTGAAGAATTTGAAAGAACATACACAAGCTGGGCCTAGGACTCCCCACACATATGCATCAGATGTGCAGTTTGGCCTTCATGTGGGTCTTGAATAACTGGAATAGGGGACATCCCAAAAGTTGTTTCCTGTCCATGGATTTAAGTGACTATCATCACAAAGACTTCAAGTCCAAGAGCATGGGATTGAGGGGGGAACACCCAGGGTGGCCCTGACCTGCTTAGAGGAGAAGGGGTAGGTGAAGGATTATGGGAGGGATTGACCAGAAGGGGGGATGTAAGTGAATAAGTAAAAAATTAAATTTATAAAAAACTTTATCATCATAATTCAAAAAAAAACTCAAATGCTCCAATATGTTATACTACCATTTCAAACTCAGACCTGAATGTCCCTGCATCATACAGCTTTCTGCTCCACTGTTAACTATCATCTTCTCTGTCTCCATTGCATGTTTGACAGGCAGCAGAAGCTAAAACGCCCTAAGTTAAACTCCTGTTTCCCTACAAGCATTCCCCATTCTCCTACATCTCTGGTCTATTGTAGTGTAACCAAAGAAGTTCAGGTTTGAGTCAGATCTATGTGAATTTCTATCCACATGCTTTAAAAAAATTAAACTGCTGTCATGCATTATCCAGAGTCTCTCTTCTGTTCTCTTCGTACTTCACTCTTTCCTCTCTGTGAGCTAGTATCAATATATGAGGACTACATCTTGTCTTTACCGAAAAACAGAGGCAGATTCTGACACATCCTTGCTCTCATGTCTCCTGACCCTTGTCTTCTCCTTCAACATGCGTCATTTACACTGTGGAATTCTAACAGAGGAGTTCTTTCACCTATTTCTGATTTATTTTTCAGATTACCACTGTTGCTCTGAGGATAAGGATAAAGTTCCTATTAGGTAACAGATGCTCTTTCATTATCTCGTAGGTGCCAGTCATACATTCCACAGGGTCCCACATGAGTTTCTCTCCTCATTCAGTGCTGCAGTCAATCTCTTCATGTCCCACAATGTTTTAGTTGCTCCTCCATCCTTCCCTTGCCTTTAAATCCTCCCATTTTTCTTCTTCATCTGATCATTCTCATATATTAAGTTTATTGATTATCACATATTCAGGTAAATGTATTCTGTATCACTATACTATGTAAGGCATTTACCCATATTCACTAGAAACCTATACATATCCCACACAATTAATGCTTTGGACACTGCTTTAAGCTATCTTCATCAATTGTAAACTATACACAGGAAAGGCCACATGTGCCTTCATTCTGTTCTTTATAATCTTTCTTAATCTCCAACTAGGAAAAGTACCAGTCATGATGCATAAATTTGGCCAGTGAATATTTCTTACCTGCTTCTCAAAGTAATACAGATTGCTTTAACTTCAAATGTAGAAACATTCCTATATAAATAGAAAGTCTTGAATACTTAGCAATAAATTCTACACTCTATACTGTTTGTCAGAGATCTAATGTTGTACTTCTTTGGTTTTAGGTTTAATCATTTGCAATCTCAGTAATACTAGTGACTACATATAAAATCTATGTGTTTTAATCCACAGAATATCATTCATTCATATATATATATATATATATATATATATATATATATATATATATCACAGATAAAATGAAAAATTTTATAAATTATAAAAAAGTAGCAACAAGTTACTTTGGAATTTTCACTTGAATTATTCTGCAATGTCTATACTGTATATGATGTTGAATTTATACATCAAGTGGTTTAAACACTGATGTCTATTTGGAAAAAATCCTGGTTGCTATGCAGATAGTCTCTAGATGTCATTAAAATCTCTAGACTTTGGGTAAAGTAACTCAGACTTCATGACATGGTGAGCTTCATGCATTCAGATGAAGTACCTAGGCTGGCAAAGACATTTAAGTGTAGAAAAATGTTGCATCTTCTGCCTTAGATACGTGGCTAATTAGATAATACCCACTCTTATCAGGGACTCCAATGTTCTAGTCAGTTCTTCAAATGTTCTTATTAATCTATAATACTGCGCAATCTGTATCCTAGTGAAACTGAATATACACACATATACACACAAACACACACAGAAACATGTGTGTCATTCTATAATTCTGGACAGCTTTGGCTAATTAATTTATTGCATTTCTTAAAGCTGGCAAAACAGGAGAAACTTCAAGAAATCTAAGCAGCTTTATCTGAAATGCTACAACCTAGTCTGACTGCTTACACCTTCACTAACAGACATATTTATTACAGCTGACATCAGAGTTCGCACACTTAAATATTATGGACTAGCTTTACAAAAGGGAAACTGTGTAGGAAAAAAAAAAACAAGCACCATTGAATATCATTTCCTTATATATTCCGGACTGGTCTCAAACCTTTAACTCACCTGCCTCTGATTCATGAGCACTGGGATGACAGGCAGGTGGCACAATGCCCAAGTTTCTCCTTTCCCATAATTGAGCAGTCCTTTTGTTTTATGGAGGCAAGTTTTGAAGAATCAGTACCTGGAGAAACCACCAGCAACTGTTACCACTGGTGGGTCAATGGACCTCAGAAAATTCTTTAGTTGTTAAGCCCACAGTTCTCAAATAAAACAACACATGCAAATGACAAGGAATATGTTTCTAACATTTTGTGCACCTGCATATACATTTGGAATATGCAGAAGATCTTGGGTTGCATGGGTTTAATTATATATTTACATGAACACCTAGATGATAATGTCATTCTTGATGGACTGTACTTAGGACCAATCACATACGTTACCATTAAAACAAAGATTTGTGAACATGTACAGACAAAATAATCATTACCTGGTGAGGACAAAGTTCAGAGTTTGTTAAGACCCCATAGGTGAAAGTATACTAAACAACTCATCAGTATACAGCACTGAACTCTACCTCACAGGGCTGTGTTGAAATGGTATGCTATAGATAGAAAAAGGTCAAAATGAGTAATTGTAATGAATGTATTAAGATGAATGGGATATATGATGACCATGAAACAAATACTAGCACAGGATGTGGAAGTCTTGGGAGACAGAGAAAAGAAGAAATCTATCATAACTGGAAAACTCTCATGAATAACACAGGAATTTGAATTGACAGCAAGACGTCTGCTTCTTTTTCTGACCATACCCAACTCTGCTGAAGCTGAGTAATATTTTCTGCTTCATGATCCCAGTCACCGTAATTTTATTTGTGGACACAGGAATAGCACCCTATGTAATCATCTATCTTCATCATCCCTACCCATATCCCTGCTGTCATCCATGAGCCTTAGGTTCCCAGCATCCCAGAGGGGTCCAGATCCTCTATAAGTAATTAAAGACATAAGAATTACTCAGGACCTTTCTGGGACCAATTAACCTCAGAGATCTCTAGTGAAAACCAGTTTTAGTCACTGATCACTGTTTGCTACACATAGACAAATGTAGAATTTAAATAACAATAAAAACTAATACATAAATAGCAACAAGAAGAAAGTCTATAAAGCATATAAAGATGCATACACATTCCCTGTACAAGTAATCAGCATGACTTCTGTTTACCGGAGCCCATTTTCTTAACAGGAATTGGGAAAAGAGTAACTGCAAAGAATCCCACATTATCAGGGATTTTCTGATGATTAATGACTTAAAGTGATTTATACAACAAAAATTTGCATAAGAACCCATCAGTAGTTTTTATGGTTTTGGATGTGAGCTAGCCTTTAACTGCTGAGCCATCTTTCCAGCCCATCTAACAGTAGTTTTTAAGCACAATGAGACCACAGAAAACCACACACACTGGGAACCTTCCAATAACAGCATCACAGTTCAATATGACTGACTACCCGTAAGAGGACTCAGAACAGATATACAACTTCCTGAAAAAATTTAAATTTCATTGTCCAATATTCTATTTGTACCAATGTGTGAAAAGGGCAGGATATACAAACATTCAACCCCCAGGTAATACTGGTCTTTATTGAACTTACTTTTATTTGGAATCTTAGAGATAATTAACAATACTTTTAAATTATTTTCAGTTGATTAATTTATTTATGAGTGATTAAATTTTGTTTGTAAATATGGAAATAGTAAGTGGAATTTAAGTGTGTGTTCAGGTTTAGACATAGTGCTGACTGCTCTGGTTGTTTAGAACAACTGAATTTTGCTTGCTAATCAATTAGTTTTAATTATCCCAAGAATAATAATGCCATCTACTCTCTGAGTATTGGCTGACATGATAAACAAGGTGATTGGATGGAAGGCCCAAGTTCTAGTTCAATCATTCCTAAGTACTGTGCTGTTCACTAATGTAAATACAAATATATTGCCTTAACATTTTCAATGTCATTCAAAGCATTTGCATTGCATTTTCAAAGACATAATTCCCCAAAGGATTCCAGTGACCATCCACACATACTGTCACCTCCAGCCATCCACAGGCAATTCCACTCTACTTAATGTTCTTACAGATTTTCTTATTCTTGATATTTCTTTGAATATAAGCTCTTTGCATTTGGCTTCTTCCTGTTTGCATGTTTTCAGAGTATGTCTGTATAATTTTACATCACAATAACTGACTTTTTATTATTGAATAACATGTCATTGTATATATATGCCATAATTATTTAAATAATATTTAAATAATCATTTGGTGATGGTTCTTTCCACTTAGAGACAAAGAGAATTAGAACTTCTGTGAATATTAATATACAACCATTCTTTTGACTCATTGTAGGTATGTACCCACTCACATGGCAATTATCCATTAAAAGTGGGGTTTTTTGCTTTTTAAGTTTTAGCTTAATTTAAATGAAAACCATTCTTATGTATATTACCCTTCAAGTTCAATACTTTAGGGCATTTTTATTTACACTTAGTTTGTTAGCGCTTTGCTCAACACCTTTTTTATCCCAATGCTCTGCTTCCTGTTTCATATTAGGTATTCTGCTGGAATTAAGTATTCACACAGACTTTCAAATCATATATATTCTGTTATCCTTGTATATCTCTCCCCAAAAGCCTCCATTTTTCCCTCCTCATGAGACATCATTGTTAGTGTTCTTTATATACAATTGCACATGAATACAAATATATAACAGTTATATAATGGGGCTAGAGAGATAGCTTAGTGCTTAAGAATACTTGCTGATCAAGGTTCCTTTCCCAGCACTAATAAGGCAGCTTACAATATTTGTAACTCTAATTATGGAAACTCCAACACACTCTTTTGGTTGCTGTTAGCAATGGTCATTCACTGTTGTACTATTAACATATATAAAAGCAAAAAGGTTTATGCACATAAAATGAAAATAATAAACCCTTTCATATTACTGATTTGATTTATGCTATTCTAATAATAGGTTCTTCTCCAAGATCTATAACTTTGCTACCTCTAGGTATCTGGCTCAACAAATATGTGTACATCACAACATTCGCACCTGAATTAATCAAACTGTATATAGGTACATATTATCACTTTTCATTCATGATCTTTAGACATCTAAGACAAATTAATTTCCTCTCGGTTGAAAGTAGATCATCAATAAACATGCAAGTATCCCTAGAGAAGATATGAGTACTTAGAACATATACTGAGGGGTACAGGATATGTTAATTCTATTTTGGGTCTTAAGAAATGCCAATACTAAAATACGTATTGTCTGTAACTGTTTACATGTTGGTCAACAGTGAAAAATATTCCAATATTCTCTTCCCAATATTTAGTGACATTTGTTTTCTTGATAATGGCCTTTCTTACTGGAGTGGTAGAGAAGTTAGTTTTCATCTTGATTGCCCTGGTATTTTGAATACTAAAAAAAAGTATATATTGGCCATTTGAAATGTCTTCTGTCAAGAACTCTCCATGTAGTTCCCTTTGTCTGATTCTATTGGTTGCCTTGATTGCTTCATTTTTTAAAAGTTCTTTATATTTTTTGATATTAGTCTTCTGTCAGATGTGCACCTGGCAAAGATTTCCTCATGTAGGGCATGTTGACCATGCCACCAGAGGAATGGACATGGCACTGATAAGGTTGAGTATGCTCAAACTCCAGAAATCCCAGAATTTGAGATTGCCAGCAGTAGAGCTAACTCCATTTGTGTTCGCATGCCTGCTTTGGGGTACTTAACCGTAACTCTCAACTAGGTGATCACAAGTCACATAACACAGCACCTGGAATTCTTCCTCATGCAAATACAGTACCACCAGCATCTTAGCTTCAGCCAATAGAATATATTTATCCCCAAAATTCCATCCCACTCCCCAAGGTTCACATAGTCCCTGTCTTGACCAATGGTGGGAGCCAGGGGTCCTCCACTGTTATCCCCCACTTTCTCATCAGATAAAAGTCCACTGCCTATAAAGTCAGACCTCCAAAAAATTGAGGGCTCTGCCCAATTTAAAGAATTGTTTGCAGTGGTTATGGCATTAGATATGATTTCTGAATCCTTTAATTTGTTTTCTGAAAATCTCTATGTAGTAAATTTACTGCCTAATTAGGTAGATGCTCATAGTAGGCTTGATTCTAGCCCCATCACTCCCCTGATGATTCAGGCTCATACCCTACTAAAACAAACAACACCATATTTTTCTCCAACACCTTCGAGGTCATCAAGACTTCCCAGAGCTCCTATCTTCCAGAAACTGCCTGTCAGATCAACTTGTCTTGGGCTTCCAATGCCATACTGTTGCCAAGGTGACTCAGTTCTACTCATTAACTCATGTCAACTGGAGGGTCCTCAGACATAAATACCCTCAGGTCCTAATAAAAGACCTTAACAAGATCATCTGTACCTGTAGGTCTTCTCAGCCATTCTTACAGCCCATGGGGAGCAATCCCTGGGGGCTCTGCCCTAATAATCTTTGGCAACTTGATGTTATTCACTAATACCCATTTTGAAAGCTAATATATACATACATACATATATAATATATATATATATATATACATACATACATACACACACACACACACACACACACATATTTGTGACTGTTGATACCTTCTCCCATGCATGCATGCTGGAGAAAAATCTAAACATGCTATTAACTATGCTTCAATGTTTTGCCATTCTTGGACTTCCAGATCAAATTAAAACAGATAATGGCCCGTGTTTTACAATCAAACCTTTTTCAGGGTTTCTCCATACATAGATGATCTCCCATACTATGGGCATCCCATACAACAGGAGAGGACAGGCAATTGTGGAAAGACAAAAATCAAACCTTAAAGTCTCAGTTATAAAAACAAAAAGGGGAGATTTTACCCCTACATGATCAGCTAAAAAAGGCATTATTCACTTTAAATATTTTAATTTTTTCAAAAGAAAATCCTCAGTTGTCCCCATTTCAAAGACATTGGACCCCTTCCATCTCCTATAGCTCGAAACGAGTCAGATGGAGGGACCCGCTGATGGGAGCCTGGAGAAGACCAGACCTACTCCTGACAGCTGGGAGGGGATTCTGCTGCATAGTTCCCCAAAGTGAAAAAATACCAATCTGGATATCAGTCAGAGATATAAATTATATGCCTCAACAAGAGAAGGCTGACAATGACATTTCCAGGGAGTCCATGCCCTGAGAACCCCCCCTATGCTTCTCCCTTAGGAGACCAAGATGATCAAGAAAACAACCCTGCTGCTGATATGGATGCTGCTCTCCATCTTGACTGAGGGAGGACTCAGGGACCCCCAAGGAGCAAAAGGGATCAAAAGACAGTCAGGTAATCCCTGTGACTGTAACGAAGGTGACAAAAGCTCCAAGACAACATGATGTGGACTGGATTTCATGGCCTATTACTCCATTTTCTCCCCCTCCTTGGCCTCTTTCTTCTCCTTCTCCTTATCTTGACTGTTGAGCCATGTGTGCTCAATGAGTTCACTCAATTTACCCATCAGAGGTTAGAGGAGGTCCAGCTTCACCAAGTTGAAATCCATTACCAAAGAACTCTCTCTTGCTAACCAGGCTCTACATATCTCTCTGCCTATGAACACCACTCTTCAGCTTTCTTCCTGAGCTGAGACAACCTAAGACAGGTCGTAGAGCAACCCCCACCCCCTTAAGACAGAGTGACACATAGTATCCAGAGACAGGTAAGATCCCCATGTGGGTGACAACCTAAGACAGGAGCCATGTAACCTGCTCGTTACAAAAACAAAAGGGGATGATGTTGGACCCCATTTTTGACCTTGCTTCAGGCCTTGAGGACAAACCCAACCTTGGCTCAAGATTATGCAGCCTTGTGGTAGAGCCTAAGCCTGGCTCAAGTTTTGACACCTATCTCAGTCACTTCCGTATTGAGGTGACACAGCTAGACCTGTTTGGCCCAGTCTCTGCCCCACTGTTCCTGATATAAAGCTTTGCCATTAGCCCTGTCAGTCACCCCATACCCTCCATCACCCTTCCCTGCTTCCTATGTCATCTCACCCCACCAAAAATACCCCTCCCTATGCTCCAAGTGTATATAAGTGAGAGGCTGATGCAATAAAGTTGAGTCCCTGCTTTGACGAGACTCCTGGCTTGGTGTGCTTCTTTTGGGCTGCCGACACTCACTCTCCCGCTCAGCCCTGGAGAAGGGCCCAGCAGGTCCAGGACCTCTCTCCTCTAGCCTGGACCTGCTGACAAGGAGTCAACAGTATTTAAATGTGGATTTGTTTATATGTATGTGTAACAACAAAGGTTAAAGAGAGAAAGCACTGAATTTTGGATGGTGTGTCAGATATAGGAGGGGTACATAGGAGGGGAGAAGGGGAGAAGGGATGTAATCATATTTTAAATAAAAAAGTCCAGCATGGATGTGGAAGGGGCTCCTAATGCCCCACTCCTGGCTGAAAAGATATAGACAGTTGATGACTCCTAAGGGAGGGAGAGCCACTTTTGTTTGAGGGTTGGTGTCTATTTGCAGGTTGTCAAAAATGCAGTGGATAATCCTATAGCCATGTGAATCTGGTCAATACTAATCAGACACTGGGCATGATGATGATGATGATGATGATGATGATAAAGACCTTAAATCTGTAAGAGAGATGTACAGGAGAGAAGGCCCAAAGTGAGTGGGAGGGAGAGGCTCAAGAAATATATGATTATGATACATTGTATACATCTAAGAAATTTGCAGTTAATAAAAATAAACACTTTAACGTAAGAGAGCATTTACTTCATCTCAGAATCTATGAATTTTTACGTTTCACAATGGTATATTTGCGTATATGTACACACACACTTGCAAAACATTTATTATACTCCTAGTCACACACATTCATGCAAAGAATTAATTGCACTGTTTTTTTCTTGTTTTTTTTTCATTTTTAACAGGTTTATTTATAATTTTTATAAAGTTGAACTGTTGAAATGTGTTCACTGAAACATTTTGTTTGCATTAATGCTTTACATCTTGCATTTATATTAAAAATTCACACTCAAGTGAACGTGGAGAAACTGCCAATACCTGATTCTGTCCCCTGTGTTTCCACTCGCAATCCTATACTCAGGTACCTTTGACCCCAGAGAAAAATATCTAACATTCAGAACTACTGATAACAGGAAGAAGAGGAAAAAAAATTTTGAGAATGAAATGTTTCCCCTCACACTGGACTCTTTTTTTTTTTATTCAAATTTAAAAGTTTATACTATTTTCCCCCAGGTCAGGCAAGCTGTACATTTTAGAAGCTGCCAAGAGGAGAAGAATGAAAAAGAGAAGGCAGGAGGGGGGAGCCATGCTACTTGAGTTAAGGCAGCGTGGAGATAGAACACATTGAAACAGGCAGCCATGTTATGGAGAAGGGACTTCACAGAAAGAGTAGAAATACAAAGTGCTCTGTAAGCAGGGAATATAGATAATGTATTTCAATATGAAAATCAATCAATTTTCAAAGCTATTCAGCAAAAGAAATCAGTGCCTAGACTGAAGCTCTAGCCTTTAGGGAGGAAAAGATGCATACCATTTATAAGATTGGACAGATGGATCTGTCAATAAAGCATATACATGAGGATACGTTCAGATTCCTAGCATACATGTAATAAGCAAGTTACAGCAGAACACGCATGTAATGCCTGTGAGGGATGATGGGCAGAGACTGGAAGATTCCTTGGCTCATTGGCTGAACTGATAAGCTCCAGGTTCAGGAAGACTGTGTCTCAAAAGAAAAATAATAATTAGGTGGACAATACTTAAGGAAGATGCCCAATACTCACTTCTGGCTTCTACACACACTTGTATAAACCCCTAGTCTCCCCACTAAACATGTATACGTATGAAAGGGCAAAACGTACTTGTTTGACATGATAGGCATTTTCTTTTTTTTTTTTCTTTTTTTTTTAATTTCTTTTTTTTTTTTGAACATGAAATGCTTTTTTATAGCGTGTTTTACAAGGGGAGGGGGTAAGAGGGTCCAGGTGGTGGAAAAGTACAAAATCTTCTTGGCCTGTGCCTTGAAACATGTCATGGTCTATATGGTACACTGCCTTGAATTATGATCTACCTGCAGTTCTTCAGAAGATATGGTACACTGCTTGAGTTATGGTCTCCCTGCTATTCTTAAGAAGACATGGTACTCTGCTTTGAGTCTATCTGCAGTTGCTAAGCAGGATCTTGCAGCTGCCAAGCTTCAGAGGACATTGTGCAGGTGGGGAAAGGTAGGGGGTAAGGGTAAGGGCGAGGGTCCTGGCTTCTGGCATCTCCCCCTTCTCTGTTTAGTTAGAGAAGGCTTCTTATGTTCAATCCCAACTATGTGAGTTTTGAATTTGGATGTCTAATTATGGGGGGTCTTAGACAAGTTCACAACCCCAAAACACTGATGTGAGACAAGTCACATCGATGGTCGAAGGCTTTAGGCTGTCGACGATGAGCAACGTCAAGGGACTCCGATGTGGGTGAAAGGAGGGTGAGAGCCCTGTCTTAGGCCATGTAGGCTGCACCCACTCCCAGCACCACGCACTCCTTTTCGGCTGCATTGGGTGGGCCCCTGGGAAGTGGACCTACAATAATCCCGTCATTGGGCTAACTCACAGCCATCCTAGTCTCTTGTAAATGTTCAAGTTACCAACCATTTGTCAGTTTGGGGTGTAATATTGTCATAAAGGAAGGCTCCCCAATGTTAGCGGCCATATCAAGGGTGGCCTTGGTTTAGGAAAAAGCCAATTTTTGTTGTGGTGATCAAGAGGCCAAGCTCTCTAGCGAGAGAAATGAGGGCAAAGCCAGGCATACCAGGAACCCTTCTGGAGGGCGTGGAAGTCTAGGGGTCGACCGTAGGGGGAGGCAGGGGATCTGACAGTTGAGTCAGTCTCCTGCGGAGTCACTTCTGGATCCTCTGCAATTTTCAGCTGATGGTAATGAACTTCAACTGCCTTCTTGATGGCAGCATCAACCTGGTTCCGTGGACGACAGGTCACGGGCGATGATCTCTGTCTTGCTCAATCTTGATGTCGTGCGCACATCCTCTCAATGAGGGTCTGTCCGGATGGGTCCGTGCCTCGAGCCCCACGTCTGGGTGCCACTTGGCCCGACCGACGGGTCCTGGTTATTCGTGGGGGCGAGGAGGACTGGAACCTGCTATTCTTCAGAAGATATGGTACACTGCTTGAGTTATGGTCTCCCTGCTATTCTTCAGATGATATGGTACACTGCTTTGAGTCTATCTGCAGTTGCCAAGCAGGATCTTGCAGTTGCCCAGCTTCAGGGGACCTTGTGCAGGTGGGAAAAGGTAGGGGGTGAGGGTAAGGGCGAGGCCCCTGGCTTCTGGTCCATCTGGGTTAGAACTTCTAATAGCAGGCATCACGGGTGATTCAATTTTACCTGGAAAGAAAAAAGAAGGGGATTCTCAGGGAGATTTCTCTTCCCTGGATGTAAATTGTTAATCATCGTATTTATGATTGGGCCTGGCTTTGTGAGGGTATCTATTTTTTCCATTAATATTTGTGGTAGCCGGTTAGCTGTGCCTTCTGTGGTATTGGGCAGGCATATCAGTCCTCGGCTCCATAAGGGAACTGGGACTGGGGCATTCCCTTTATGGGTATGAGGGTCCTTCCCCATATCTGTGGCAAAGTTTTGTTGGTCTTGGTGGTGCCCGAGGTCACCAACATGGTCAGCAAGAGATTTGCCATGAGCTTTCAGCTTTAGAGAGAGAAAAGTGAACAAGGCATGATGGAGAGTATTTCAGGGGGACTCCTTCTGAGGGGGTACCGTTCCCCCTCT
Organism: Grammomys surdaster; assembly: GCF_004785775.1. NCBI lineage: Eukaryota > Metazoa > Chordata > Mammalia > Rodentia > Muridae > Grammomys > Grammomys surdaster. The sequence continues at coordinate 8,901,355 of NW_021621078.1, forward strand.
TTTGTTTTTAAAGCCAATTTTTCAGAGTTCTTGTAAAATCAGGGCAGAAGCGCCAACAGTTGCTCCTTCCACACTCAGAGAGTCATGAAGGCCTTATTTAAGGATATATAAATCTATATTAATAATCTTTTGTCAAAGGACTTTTATAGCTCCACTGACAATTAATCAGACTATATGATATATCGATTAGAAATAGCTTTTTCTACTTTTTGTGAGATTACCTCTCTTTTGTCAATTAACTGTTGAGGAAGTTAGGGTTTACCTCTCTCTTGAGAATATTGAACAGAGATTTAAATTCTTTTGTGGAGAGCTTAAAATAGTATCTTAGCCAATTTGCATCTCCTAGAAACTTTTGAAATTAATTTAAAATAAATAGACTCCCTTTTTTTTAAATCCTTTATCTGTGTGGGGTTTTTATTGGGTATTATACGTATTTACCTTTCAATGTTGTCTCCTTTCTCATTCTCCCCCCAAATCCCTTATCCCCTACCCCTTCCTCCTAATTTTTGTGATGGTGTGCTCCAAACATCCTCCCAGTCCCATCTCCCTGCTCTCGAATTCCAACACAGTAGGGGATCCAAACTTTTGGGGACCTTGGCCCTCCACTTTCACTGGAGTCTAACAAGGTCACCCTCAATTCCCTATACAGGTGCTTGAGTCCCTCCCTTTGTGCTCTCTGGTTGGTGGTTTAGACTTTGGGAGTTCTGGTTGAAACTTTTGATGCTCCTTCTAAAAAGGACCAACGCATTCATACTTTGGTCTTCCTTCTTCTATGTGAGTTTTATGTGGTCTATATGAAGATTCTTAGAAATTGTGAGCTTTTGGGCTAATATCCACTTATCAGTGAGTGCATACCATGTATGTTCCTTTGAGATTGGGTCATCTCACTCAAGATGATATTTTCCAGCTCCATCCATTTGCCTAGGAATTTTGTGAACTGATTGTTTTTAATAGCTGAGTAGTACTCCATTGTATAAATGTACCACATTTTCTGCATCCATTCTTCTGTTGAAGGGCATCTGGGTTCTTTCCAACTTCTGGCTATTATAAATAAGGCTGCTATGAACATGGTGGAGCATGTGTCCCTGTTGTATGTTGAAACTTCTTTTGGGTATATGCCCAGGAGTGGTATAGCTGGATCCCTAGGTAACGCTATGTTCAATTTTCTGAGATACCGCCAGACTGCCTTCCATAGTGGTTGTACCAGTTTACAATCCCACCAACAGTGGAGGAGTGTTCCTCTTTCTCCACATCCTCGCCAACATGTACTGTCACCTGTGTTTTTGATCTTAGCCATTCTGACTGGTGTGAGGTGGAATCTCAGTGTTGTTTTCATTTGCATTTCCCTGATGACTAGGGATGCTGAACACTTCTTTAGGTGCTTCTCAACCATTCGAGCTTCCTCAGTTGAGAATTCTTTGTTCAGGTCTGTGCTCCATTTTTTAATAGGGTTCTTTGATTGTCTAGAGTCTAATTTCTTCAGTTCTTTGTATACCTTGGATATTAGCCCTTTATCAGATGTAGGGTTGGTGAATATCTTTTCCCAATCTGTTGGTTGCCGCTCTGTCCTATTGACTGTGTCCTTTGCTTTACAGAAGCTTTGCAGCTTTATGAGGTCCCATTTGTCAATTTTTGGTCTTAGAGCACAGGCCATTGGCGTTCTGTTCAGGAACTTTTTCCCTGTGCCTATGTATTCCAGGCTTTTTCCAAGTTTCTCTTCTATTAGTTTCAGTGTGGCTGGTTTTAGGTGGAGGTCCTTAATCCACTTGGAATTGAGCTTTGTACAAGGAGATAAGTATGGATCAATTTTCATTTTTCTACATGCTGACCACCAGTTGGACCAGCACCATTTGTTGAAAATGCTATCTTTTTTCCATTCGATGGTTTTAGCCCCTTTGTCAAAGATTAAGTTACCATAGGTATGGGGGTTCATTTCTGGGTCTTCTATTCTATTCCACTGATCCTCCTGCCTGTCTCTGTTCCAATACCATGCAGTTTTTATCACTATTGCTTTGTAGTACAGCTTGAAGTCGGGGATGGTGATTCCTCCAGAAGTTCTTTTATTGCTGAGAGTAGTTTTCGCAATCCTGGGTTTTTTGTTATTCCAAATAAATTTTAAGATTACTCTTTCTATCCCTGAGAAGAATTGAGTGGGAATTTTGATGGGGATTGGATTAAATCTGTAGATGGCTTTTGGCAAAATAGCCATTTTTACTATATTAATCCTTCCAATCCATGAGCATGGGAGATCTTTCCATCTTCTGAGATCGGCTTCGATTTCTTTCTTCAGGGGAATGAAGTTCTTGTCATACAGGTCTCTTACTTGCTTGGTTAGGTTCACACCAAAGTATTTTATATTATCTGTGACTATTTTGAAGGGTGTCATTTCCATAATTTCTTTCTCAGCCAGTTTATCTTTTGAGTAGAGGAAGGCTACTGATTTGCTTGAGTTGATTTTATATCCAGCCACTTTGCTAAAGTTGTTTATCAGGTTTAGGAGTTCTCTGGTGGAAGTTTTGGGGTCACTTAAGTATACTATCATATCATCTGCAAATAGTGAGATTTTGACTTCTTCCTTTCCAATTTGTATCCCTTTGACCTCCTTGTGTTGCCTAATTGCTCTGGCTAGGACTTCCAATACTATATTAAATAAGTAGGGGGAGAGTGGGCAGCCTTGCCTAGTCCCTGATTTTAGTGGGATTGCTTCAAGTTTCTCTCCATTTAGTTTAATGCTGGCTACTGGTTTGCTGTAAATTGCTTTTACTATGTTTAGGTATGGACCTTGAATTCCTGACCTTTCCAAGACTTTTATCATGAAGGGGTGTTGAATTTTGTCAAATGCTTTCTCAGCATCTAGTGAGATGATCATGTGGTTTTTTTTCTTTGAGTTTGTTTATATAATGGATTACATTGATGGATTTCCGAATATTGAACCAACCCTGCATTCGTGGGATGAAGCCAACTTGATCGTGATGGATAATTGTTTTGATGTGTTCTTGAATTTGGTTCGCTAGAATTTTATTGAGTAATTTTGCATCAATGTTCATAAGGGAGATTGGCCTGAAGTTCTCTTTCTTTGTTGGGTCTTTGTGTGGCTTAGGTATGAGTGTAATTGTGGCTTCAAAGAATGAGTTGGGTAGTGTACCTTCTGTTTCTATTTTGTGGAATAGTTTGAAAAGAATTGGGATTAGGTCTTCCTTGAAGGTCTGATAGAATTCTGCACTAAAACCGTCTGGTCCCGGGCTTTTCTTTGTAGGGAGACTTTTAATGACTGCTTCTATTTCTTTTGGGGTTATGGGACTGTTTAGATGGTTTATCTGGTCCTGATTTAACATTGGCAACTGGTATTTGTCTAGGAAATTGTCCATTTCATCCAAATTTTCCAATTTTGTTGAATATAGGCTTTTGTAGTAGGATCTGATGATTTTTTTAATTTCCTCAGTTTCTGTTGTTATGTCCCCCTTTTGAGTTCTGATTTTATTAATTTGGATACTGTCTCTCTGCCCTCTGATTAGTCTAGCTAAGGGTTTATCTATCTTGTTGATTTTCTCAAAGAACCAACTCCTGGTTTTATTGATTCTTTGGATAGTTCTTTTTGTTTCAATTTGGTTGATTTCAGCCCTGAGTTTAATTATTTCCTGCCTTCTACTCCTCTTGGGTGTATTAGCTTCTTTTTGTTCTAGGTCTTTCAGGTGCTCTGTCAAGCTGTTAGTGTATGTTCCCTCTAGTTTCTTTTTGTAGGCACTTAGAGCTATGAATTTTCCTCTTAGCACTGCTTTCATTGTATCCCATAAATTTTGGTATGATGTGTCATCATTTTCATTAAATTCTAAAAAGTTTTTAATTTCTTTCTTTATTTCTTCCCTTACCTGATTATCAAGGAGTAGGGTGTTGTTCAGTTTCCATGTAAATGTGGGCTTTCCATTCTCTTTGTCATTTTTGAAGACCAGCCTTAGACCATGGTGATCTGATAGGATGCAGGGAATTATTTCAATTTTCTTATATCTGTTGAGGCCTGTCTTGTGCCCAATTATATGGTCTATTTTGGAGAAGGTACCATGAGGTGCTGAGAAAAAGGTATATTCTTTTGCTTTAGGGTGAAATGTTCTATAGATATCTGTTAAGTCCATTTGGTTCATAACTTCTGTTAGTTTTACTGTATCTCTATTTAGTTTCTGTTTCCATGATTTATCCATTGCTGAGAGTGGGGTGTTGAAGTCTCCCACTATTATTATGTGAGGTACAATGTGTGTTTTGAGCTTTAGTAAGGTTTCTTTTATGAAATTCGATGCTCTTGTATTTGGCGCATAGATATTCAGAATTGAGAGTTCATGTTGGTTGACTTTTCCTTTGACAAGTATGAAATGCCCTTCCTTATCCTTTTTGATAGTTTTAAGTTGAAAGTTGATTTTATTCGATATTAGAATGGCTACTCCCGCTTGTTTCTTAGTGCCATTTGCTTGAAAAATTGTTTTCCAACCTTTTACTCTAAGGTAGTGTCTGTCTTTGTCACTGAGGTGGGTTTCCTGTAAGCAGCAAAAAGCTGGGTCCTGTTTGCGTATCCAGTCCGTTAGCCTATGCCTTTTTATTGGGGAATTGAGTCCATTGATGTTAAGAGATATTAAGGAGAGGGTGTTCTTGCTTCCTGTCATTTTTGCTAATAGTGGAGACATCGTTTGTGTGGTTATCTTCTTTTGGGTTTGATGGAAAAGGATTATTTTCTTGCTCTTTCTGGGGTATGATTGCCCTCCTTGTATTGGAGCTTTCCTGCTATTATCCTTTGTAAAGCTGGTTTTGTGGGAAGATACTGTGTAAATTCAGTTTTGTCATGGAATATCTTAGTTTCTCCGTCTATGGTAATTGAGAGTTTTGCTGGGTAAAGTAGCTTGGGCTGGCATTTATGTTCTCTTAGGGTTTGTATGATATTTGTCCAGGATCTTCTGGCTTTTATAGTATCTGGTGAGAAGTCAGGTGTAATTCTGATAGGTTTGCCTTTATATGTTATTTGGCCTTTTTCACTTACTGCTTTTAAAATTCTGTCTTTGTTTTGTACATTTTGAGTCTTGATTATTATGTGACGGGAGGTATTTCTTTTTTGATCTAGTCTGTTTGGCGTTCTGTAGGCTTCTTGTGTGATTATGGGCATCTCATTCCTTAGGTTAGGGAAGTTTTCCTCAATAATTTTGTTGAAGATATTTACTGGCCCTTTAAGTTGGGAATCTTCACTCTCATCTATACCTATTATCCTTAGGTTTGGTCTTCTCATTGCGTCCTGGATTTCCTGGATATTTTGAGATAGCAACTTTTTGCATTTTGCATTTTCTTTGATAGTTGTGTCAATATTTTCTAAGGTATCTTCTGCACCTGAGATTCTTTCTTCTATCTCTTGTATTCTGTTGGTGATGCTTGTGTCTATGACTCCTGATTTCTTTTTTAGGTTTTCTATCTCCAGGATAGTCTCCCTTTGTGATTTCTTTATTGTTTCCACTTCCATTTTTATGTCCTGGATGGTTTTGTTCAATTCCTTCATCTGTTTGTTTGTGTTTTCTTGTAATTCTTTAAAGGATTTTTGTGTTTCTTTAAGGACTTCATCCTGTTTTCCTGTGTTCTCCTCAAGTTTTTTGATAGTGTTATTTACTTCCTTCTTGTAGTCCTCTAGCATCATCATTAGAAATGATTTTAGATCTGGTTCTTGTTTTCCTGGTGATATGGGGAGTTCAGGACTTTCTAATGTGGGAGAACTAGGTTCTGATAATGGCAAGTACCTTGGGTTGCTGGTGCTTGTGTTCTTGCGCTTGCCTTTCGCCATCTGGATCACCTTTGTGCTATCAGAGCTGTCTCTGACTGGGGCCTGTCTTTCCTATTATCTAGGTTGTGTCAGAACTGTTTGGGATGGGTTTTGCTGCTTGAGTTAGAGATGAGGCCCAAGATGTGCTTGGTGCTCAGGTGGAAACCGGAAGGGGCCGGGGCTCCGGGTCAGGAGCGGATTCCTGGATCCCAATGAGTCCCAGTGGGTCCCAGTTGCTCCCTGATTGGGGGCGAGCACTGCCACCTCCTAGCCTAAGAAACTGCTTGAGCTAGCTTGAGCCACGGAGAGCCCTGCTCCCTCTAGGTTCTGTGAGATTGGGTGCAGAGCTGACTCCCGGGATCTGCTCTGGCACAGACCGGAAGGAACCCACGCTCCGGGCCCTGGAGTGAACTCCTGGGTCCCAGTGGGTCCTAGCCACTCCCTGTTCGGGGGCAAGCACTGCCACCTCCTAGCCCAAGACCCTGCTTGGCACAGAGGTCCTGCGAGCCCCGCTTCCTCTGGAGTCTGCGAGATTGGGTGCAGAGCTGCCTCCTGGGATCCGCGAGTGCTCGGGCCCCAACCGGATGGAGCCCGCTCCAGGCCAGGAGCGAATTCCTGGGTCCCAGTGGGTCCCTGTTGCTCCCTGTTTGGGGTGAGTGCTGCTTTTTCCTTACCTGGGATGCTGGTGAGTTCAAGCTCCTGGGAGTCCCTGTTTTTCTTGGTTTTCTGCGGTTGGGTACGGAGCTGCTGCCTGCGACCTGCTCTAGGCTCGGTCCCAAACCGGAAGTCTTTTCTTGTTTTTATAATGTAATTTAATTTTTTTAATGTATTCACTTTATGTCCTGCTCACTGCCCCCTTTTGGTCACTCCATTAGACAATTCTTTCTCCCTTCCCCCTCCCCTTCTCCTCCAAGTGGGTGACAGCCACCCTAGGTATCTCTCCACCCTAGCACTTCAAGACTAGGTGCTTCCTCTTCCACTGAGGCCAAACAAGACAGCCCAGCTAGAATAACAAATCCCCCACACAGGCAACAACTTTTATGATAGCACCTGTTCCAGTTATTCAGGACCCACATGAAGATCAAGTTGCATATGAAGAGGGAGGTCTAGGTCCAGCCAGTATATGTTCGTGGGTTGGTATTTCAGACACTGAGAGCTCCAAGGGTCCAGGTAGGTTGACACTGTTGGTCTTCCAGTAGAGTTCCTATCCCCTTCAAAGTCCACAGTCCTTCCTCCTAATAAGAGTGCCCAAGCTCCATCCAGTGTTTGGCTCTGGGTGTCTATATTTGTCTGAGTCAGCTGCTGGATGGATCCTCTCAAAGGACAACATGCTCATGCTAAGTAAACATTTACTGCACTCTTATTCACGCACATACATGCAAAGCATTGATTACACTTTTATTTACACAAAGAGTTAGGGAGTTGACTCAATTATAAGGAAACTTAAAGTACATGTAGGTCACTTAACTAGTATATATTAGTAGTCCACAGAATAAATTTCATTATATTATATATATATATATATATATATATGATGCATTGATCTTATTTAACATACTATTTCCCTATGTTCTCTCACTATCTATCTATCTTCTCTCACTTTATAAATGTGTTTCCTGTCATACTCTCCAATAATTACACTTTAATGTCATGTTTTGTTCTTGTTGCACACTCAAGATGAAATAGCTGATGCTTGTATTTCTAGGCCTGTCATACTTGCTTTAACATGATATTCATCATTCCGTCTCAGGGATAATGGCATGACATTATTTTTTTAATTATAGAATAAATTCCACAGGGTGTATATATAAGATATTCTTTATTCACTAATTGCCTGAGAGCACTTACATGAGCCCATGATTTGAAAACTACCACTTGTGTGACAAGAAGTATGGGTTTGTGTGTTTCTACATTAAATGCTGCTTTATGTTTCTTTGAACATGTACTCAAGCATGGAATATCTGAATCATTTTAGTTCATGTATATTTTAGATTTTGACTATGTTCTTGTCTGAAAGGCTCAGTTGCCAATATAAGTCTTGAAACCAAAGGACTTTTTTTTTGCTGTTGTCGAACTTATTACAGGAAGTTGACTACCAAATGCTGTATGATACTTCCAGCTGTTACTAGGTGGTGATGAAGGTGAAGTCAAAGGTTGAGGGAATATACATGGTTTCAAAGAGCCTCAGATGCCCTCACTAGGAAGTAGCCATGGCAACATGTCATCAGGCAGATGACATTCCTTATCAAAAGACTCTGGGCACCAAACCAAAAGACATTTTAAAGTGAACATGAAAAAATCTACATGGCATTATTTCAAATATTGAGCTTTTAGACTTCATACCAAGAATAAGGAAAAAGTCAAGATGAGTATCTGGAGTGATAGATAAGTTGATAAAGTAGTTATCATACAAACATACTGTTCTGTATTCAGTTTATAGAACCCACATGGAAAATTTATACAATGACAGTGTTGGGCAAGTAGAGATCTTGGGTTCTCAAATATGCCAGCCTACACTACTTGATGAGTTCCACTCCAGAGAGAGGCCCTATCTCAGTGTAAAGAAAGTTGGACAGCACCTGATGAAGGAACTCAAGATTCCCCCCTGACCTATGTAGTCATGTACACACAAATGCAAACTCATTCTTGAGTTTACACACACACTTACACACATACACACACACACACACACACTGGATTATGTGGGGGAAAAACAGTATAGAATACCCAAGATACAGTCCACAGAACTCAAAAAGGCCAACAAACTGAAGGGCCAAGTGAGGATACCTCAGTCCCACTGTGGAGGGAGAAGAAATCAATCACAAGTGGGGAGGGAGGGATGTGGGAGGGAAAGTGGATGAGGGTAGGGGGGAGAGAGGAACCTGATCTTGTATTAGGTGAGGGAAGAGGACTGAAGACATGAGAGACAGCAGCAAGAATGGAAACAGACAATCTAGGGGGTAGGAGGTTGGCGGAACCCTCCATAGTACACCAGAGACCTAGGAGGTGAGAGACTCTCAGGATTCAAAGGGAGGGACCTTAGATGAAATATCTGACAATAGGGAGAGGAAACTTATAGAGCCCGCCTCCAGCAGGAAGATAGGACATCAATTGAGTGAGGGGGTTGCCATCCCACAGTCAAAACTCATAATTGTTCCTCTTCAAAAGAACTACAGGGATAGAAATGGAGAGGAGCTCGAGGAAAAGAAGGTCCAGAGACAGGCCCAAGTGGAATCTAGCTCAAGGGGCGTTCCCAAGGCCTGACACTATTACTGAGGTTATGGAGCATTCTCAAAAGGGATCTATCATGACTGCCCTCCAAAAGACCCAACAAGCAGCTTAAAGAGTCAGATGCAGATATTTGCACCCAACCAATGGACAGAAGCTGCTGACCCCTGTAGTTGAATTAGAGAGAGATGGAAAGAAACTGAGGAGGAGGGTGACCCTGTAGGAGGACCAGAAGTCTCAATTAATCTGGAACCCTGAGATCTCTCAAACCACCAAATAGTCAGTATTCACCAGCTGATATGAGGCCCGCAACACATATACAGCAGAGGACTGCTGGGTCTGGGTTCAACCAGAGATGATACACCTAACCCTCAAGAGACTGGTGGCCCCAGGGAGTTCAGAGGTCAGGTCGGGTAGGGGTGGGGTGGGGTATGGGAACAGCCTCTTGGAGACAGGAGGTTGGGTTGGAGGTATGTGGAAGAGTCAGGGTGGATGGGGTAATAAAATCTGGAGTGTAAATATATATATATATATATATTACATATAAAACAATTTTGTGAAGGCATAAAATATTGATTGGGAAAAAAATCATTCTAAGATCGAACAAAATGGGAAAATTACAGACCAATCAATCTCTATGGTGAATATAGATGCAAAAATAAATTCTTACCACAATACTAGGAAAGTAAGTGGCCAATAAATAACTCATCTAACTTGAGGACCAAATTGAGAAGAAGCTTGTGTCTAAGACTTCCTGGATAGTGAGGAGCTGAAAGCTGGATTTCTCAGAGATCTAGCATAAAGCTAAACATGACTGACAAAAAAGTAAATGAAATGATATTTTTTTGAAATGATATTTTGAATGATGCTATTCTGCTATACTAATAGATTCATCATCCAAGAGGCTTCCTCCAGGAGTTGATAGAAACCAATCAGAAATCCACAATCAAACATTAGGCCAAGCTTAGAAAACTTCACAGAATACTGAAAGTAAGGACTATAGGAGATAGAAAGGTCAAAGATACCACAAGAACAAGGCTCAAACAATCAACTAAGCAGGGCACATATTAGATCACAGAGAGGACGCTACAAACATAGTCTGCATTGGTATGCACTAGGCCTTCTGCATACATGCAAGGGTTGTTTAGTTTGGGGTTTTTGTGAGACTCCTAACAGTGGGAATAGGAGTGTCTCTGACAATTTTTCCCGCTCTTGGAACCCTTTTCCTCTTACGGGGTTACCTTGTCCAGCCTTGATATGAGGGTTTATGTCTAGTCTTATTGCATCTTGTTATGGTGTTTGGTTGATATCTCTGGGATGCATGAGGAGAAATGGAGGAACAGTGGAATCTGAGGTTGAGAATGAGGTATGTTTGCGTGGAGGAGGAGCATACTAAGAGAAAGAGTGGAAAGGGAAGCTGGTATACTGATTTGTAATGTAGTATGAGAGAATAAAGAAAAACGATAAATGGCACATAATTCTTAAAGACCAAGTTGGCCACATATTACATTTGTAGAAATGATTCATGAAGGGACATTGGCCAGGTTGATCATGATGATCATGCCTCTGACAGCCATTGGCCATCTCCCCAATTCTGTCTGCCTTGCTAAAAACTGTTAGATTGCATTCATAATGTTAGCTCCCAAGGCCTATTCCCTTATTTTGCCAATACCTCTTCCTGAGACTCACTAACAGGCCCAGCTATCAAAGTATTGAAGTCCAGCAATCAAAAGCCTCCTTTGACACACCTAATTATTGTGCCAAATTAAAATTAAATACCACATCCTTATACAAGGTTTCCCCTTTTTACCTTTATAAACTGCCATTTTACTATATGCCATGTCTGTCTCCTCTCTATCCAACAGCAGTCCTTTGTCCCATTTACCTCTAGTACAAATACCACTTAACTATCTCCCTTGCCCCCTTTCTCCATTCTCCTTTGTTCCCTTCCTCTTCTCTATCTTGTTCTATTTGCTAGCTTTGTCCCTTATACCTGTCTTGTGTCCATGTGGGGTAAATAAATCCCTTGAATTGAGAACTTAGTGTGAGAAATTGGTTTTGAGATTCCTAACCCAATACTTATTCTTAAGTTTAACATATGCACATCAGTATGTACTAGACCACACAAATGGGGTCCAGGGACAGAGGTCATATGATCCAGTAGATACAGAAGAAAGCTTGTTGATGAAGTGCAAGATTCCTTTGTGCTATAAAAGTCTTGATAAGAATATATATCAACATGACATATGCTACAAATGGCCAAGATATGGGCAATTTATGCTTAATGGGTAAAAATTCAAAACATTTCTGCTGAAATCTGGAATAAAGCAAGGATGTCTATTTTTCCCACTCTTATACAATGCAGCACTAGGAGTCTTAGAGCAATTAGAGCAGTGTTTCTCAACCTGTGGGTCCTGAATCATTGGGTGTGTGTGTCACATATCCCATGTCATGCATATAAAATGTTTATATTATAGTCATAATATTGGAAAAATACAGTTATGAATTAGAAATGTAATGATTTTTTTTGGTTTGGGTTCACCACATCACGAGGAACTCTATTAAAGTTTCATTGCAGTGGGAAGCTGGGGAAAATTAATATTAGAGATTTAAAAAAAATAAAAAGAATGGATGAGAGGAAAAAGACAGCCAGCAGGGTGATGATGGCTCACATCTTTAATCCCAGCACTCAGGATGGAGAGGCAGGAAGATCTCTGTGAGTTTGAAGCCAGATTCCTGTGCAAAGTGAGTTCTAGGACCACAAAGGCTACATACACAAAGAAACCCCATCTCAACAACAACAACAACAAAACCAACATCATCAACAACAACGGAAGTCAAAGTATCTTTATTTGAAGATTTAATTCTATACATAAAAGACTTTAAAGACTCTACCAGAAAACTCTTAGAACACATAAGAATCTTCAATAAAGTGGAAGGATACAAAATAATTATATATTAAAAAAATACCCAGGAGCCTTCCTATAGCCCAAGAACAGCCATGCTGAAGAAAAATAATGGCAATACTACAAATTTACAACTGTCACCGAAAATAATACAGTGGCAGAAATTTAAACAGTGAACTTTTTTACACCCCTCCTCTAACCATTGCAATGCCTGGCAAATGCTGGTTCTTGACATTATGTTCTCAAATATAAATACTTGGAGCTAAGATCCATAAATAAGAAAGTACATGAAGCATTTATCTTTCTGTGTCTAGTTACAATCCTGTGTAATATTTTCCATTTCCAATCATTATTTCCTTTTTTACAGCTGAATAGAATTGCATGTATGCACCTCATTTTTCTTGTCCATCCATCATTTTAAGAACATCTAGGATGATCCTTTACAGTATATAGAAATGCAATGAACATGGGTAAGCAAGTCTAGTGGTTTGAAACAAAATGGCCTCATAGGCTCGTAGGTAGTGCCACTACTAGGAGGTGGGCCTTCTTGGAGTAGATGTCAACATCTGGGAGGAAGTGTGTCACTATGAGTGGGTTTTGAGGTTTCAGAAACTCAAAACAGGACTAGTGGCTCACAATCTTTTCTGGCTACTTGAGGAACTAGATATAGAACTCTCAGCTCTGTTGGCACCATGTCTTCTTGCATTCTAATATGCTTCCCACATGACAATAGTGGACTAAACCAATGAAACTGTAAGCCATCCTCAATTAAATGTTTTCCTTTATAACAGTTACCACAGACATGGAGTCTCTTCACAGCAATAGAACCCTAACTAAGACAACAATTATGTCTAGAATAGTGTATTGATTCCTTCAGGTACATGCCAATGAGTGTATGGTTGTGTCATGGAGAAGATCTTTATATTTGGGTAGTGCTCCATACTAGTTTAAATTGTAGCTACATCAGTTTTCAACCCTACCAATTGAGAATAAGGGTTTCCCTTGAACCTGAAAACTTACTAGTATTTGATGTCAGGTATTTTCTAGAATAGTGGGACATGAAGGGGGAAAGATGAAGAACATGGGAAGGGCTTTAACTGTGGAGGAAGGAAGGTAATACAGAGAAAGAAGAAGCACAGATAAATAAAACTCAAGTTTTATTTATAGGCAAATAGATCATTTATTTATAGGCAAATAGATCATAGGTCATAGGCAAATAGATCATTTCATAGCCACACTTCGAAATACATATACTATATATGAGTATATAACGTGTGTGTGTGTGTGTGTGTGTGTGTGTGTGTGAGAGAGAGAGAGAGAGAGAGAGAGAGAGAGAGAGAGGTCTTTTCAAGAACCATGGAGTTCCTAACAAAAATCTCAATGCCCAAAATAACAAACCTCACTTCCAATTGTTGCTCTGCTGTGTCCAAGAGCCTCCCAAGAAATAGGAGCTATTGTTCTTACTCTTGGTTTTCTCCTCAGAATTGAAGATAAGATCTATTGCTAAAGATACCAGATATTTCAGACACAGGACTTGGAAGAATTGAGCTAGAACTGACTTGGAATCCCCTCCTTGAGGAATAGCCCTCAGTATTGGAAGGTGTCGTAAAAGATGCCAGGGGTGAAAAATCAATAAATAGTTCTACCCCACTGTAAAGTTTATGAATCATAAAAAATGACCAGCATAGGAAGGTTTCCTCAGTGTTACTAAGTTTCCTTACTGCCAGTTTCATCTTGGGAGTGCCCAACAGTTGTATAATTAGACTTAAGACTAATTAAGAGGAAAGAATTAATACCTGGCACTTAATCCTGTGTAGTCACAGGGCCCATAGGAGAAGCTACCACTGCCATTTTCATAAAACAACATAGTTTCTAGTTGTATTAACACTTATACCCAGAGATCGATGTAGCTCTAAACTCTCATCAAAGAACCTCTTTTCCCCAGTACATGAAGAATATTCAGGAATCCAAAACAAACCAAATTACAGGATCATATAATTGTAGCATGTCCAATACCAGTTGTTGCATCTTAAATACAACCAACACACCCAAGGCTAGGGTGCCATCACGGAAAAGGGGACAAAAATTATAAAACCTATAGAGCTTGTTCCCTGCTGCAAGATAATGTCTACTAGAAGTGACAGGGAAGGAGCATCCATAAGCTTTCAATGTCTAAAGGTATTTATAAAATAAAAATGAGTTACATGCTAAGTGTTTTGCCTACACATTCATAAATTGACCAACACAGGCTTGCCTGTTGCACATGGAGGCCAAAAACAGTTCTTCTATGGGGAAGGAATGTGAATCCCCTGCAAGAGCAGCAAATTCTTGTAACCCCTTAATGAGCTATTTCTCCATTCCCATTAATAATTTTTATATATTAGCAGTTATGTGTGATTGTGTATAGATGATACAATACTAAAAAATGACTTGTGAGAGGGGAAAATGGAGACCTTAAGGGAGTGATGTAGAAGGAAGAATACGTATTATTATTAAAGTGCATGAGGGATTACTGAGATGCAGAGGGTTAAAGCAGAAGTGCTGGGCAGAATGGTGGGGGTAAAAATGGTGTTGAACAGATGGTTAACAAACTAAGTAAAAAATGAAGATGCCACCAGGAATCCAACTACCTAGCCAGCTAATATAAATAAGAATAGCTTTTCTTTTAAATTCAGAAAAAAATTTAAAAAGGAAATCCTCTCTTAAACGGAGAATTACCATATGACTAAATGCATATTTATTATGGTCTGAAAGTAGAAAACCTATCCATCAATGGCTAAGTAAATAACCATGTCATATTTGTACAGTGCCATATTATTTGTAAACAAAAATACAATTATTGTTATATAGAACTATATAGACATGCCTTAAAAACATGCTAAAGACAGAAGCCAGCAATAAAGAGCTCATACTCACATGAAAGATCAAGAATAGGAAGAGCTGAAAGGCCTAAAGTACAGTGGAATTACTTGTGGATGGTTGGAGATGAGAGTACGTGTGAATAGGCAGAGGAATTCTTTGAGGGACAGTGGGTTCTAAAAGGCAATGTAAATGTTTTGAATGACATTGAAAATACTAAAGCTATTTAATTATACTTATGTAAGTGAATTTTACAGTTCTTCAATATGAGTGAATTTAAACTTGAGCCCACCATACAACCAGTTTTGCTTCTCATGTCAACCAAAACATAGCAAATAGATGCATCATTCTTGGAGTAATTGAAACCAATTATGAAGTAAAATGTGTTTGTTGTATATAACCTGAGGAGGTAGCACTGTCCTGCATATATCCTTAGATTCTACTTACTATTTCCACACACAGTGACAAAAAATAATCATCTTTAAGAACCCAACAAAAGTTAGACCAATAAAGATAAAGATTCCCTTGGGCTGAAAGTTTGCATTTTATGTTTATGTATAGAAAACTCCATCAAATTTAAGACTTCAAAGTCTATAAAATTATCTACTACAAGGAAGTAATTATAAATGCCATCTATGGCCTCATGGTTAATAGTGAACTTATACAACATGGAATTATAAAATACTCTCTTACATATAAGAAGATAGTTTGGATAATGGTGGTAGGTAAAATTAACAATTTTATAGAGAGGTAAGAAGACAAAATGAGTGAACAGAAATGGAAACATGGACTATTCTATTGGCATAAGGAAGCCTTAAACATGCCATCTGCTTGACGTATTCTAGACCTTTTCACATATTGTCACACATCAGAAGTTGTATGATAAAGGTTAAAGTTTTCAAGAAAGTTGTATATCTTCCTCAAGTTGTTTTCCAAGTAGTCATTCATATGGAATTGAGGTGCTATCCTTGGAAGCCTTCCAGTGTGAGTGGTTTTGTATGGTCTCATCTGCTTAAATACTACTGTTGGATGGGCTAGAGAGATGGCTCAACAGTCAAAAGCAGGGCTCACAATCAAAAATATATAACCTTGTGTAATTTTTTGTTGTGCGAGACACTTTAAGTCATTAACAATCAGAATAATGTCTTAAATTTGGAGTGGTTTTGTAGTTACAGTCCTTCACTTTCCACCTAACAGATTGTGCTTCCAGCCAAACAGAAGCTCTGTTCGACATCTGATGGTGCAAATGAGCATGCACCTTTACATATATTTTACTTCCTTTTCCATATATTTTACTTCTTATTTCTTTGTTTTATTGGCTATTCTCATATAAATTCTGCCTTCTCCTAAGTGTGTGAAAAAGTGATCAGTGACTATAATTGGTCTCCACTAGAGATTCCTGAGGTAAATTGGTTCTTGAAAGGTCCTGGGTATTTACTTTATCATTAGTGAGTTATAGAGGAACTGGACTCCTCTGGGATACAGGGCCCATAAGGGCCAGGGATAGCAGCAGGAGAATATGAGTCGGGATGATGCAGATAGGTGATGAGCACAGAAGCTGCTAGATGCTGCTCACACAAATAAAATGAAGATGATCAGGATCTTGAACCAGAAACTATGACTCAGCCTTGGTGAGCTTTTTACAATCAAGAAAACAAGCATGTGTCTTGCTATGAACCCATATGAATCTCCAGTGTGATGCGGGACAGTTTTACAGGTATGATAACATTCTTCTTTTCTCTGTCTCCAAGATTTCAGCACACTATGCAAGTATTTGTTTCACGGTCATCATGTAACAATTTTCATATTGACATGCCTATAACAATTACTCATTATATCCTTTTTCAGCCAATACCTTACCATTTCAACACAAGAGCATCCCTAGGAGACGTAGCTCATTGCTGTAGTTTACTATACTTTCACCTGTGGAGTCTTCACAAAATCTATACAATGTCCACCACAAGATCCTGATTCATTTTATTCATACAAGTTCACAAATTTTCATGCTACTGGTATTATTGTATGTAACTGTGCCTAAGAGAGTGAAATTGATATCATCTATGTGTTTATATAAATATACAATGACAACTCTTCAATCAAACTCTGAATCTACAAAATCCACAATGATTTTCAGTTGTACTAAATTTTAGAGGCATGCCCCTTGTGATTTTTATATGCTGTTTCATTAGAGAACTGAGGGCTTACTATGTAAAGAAGGCATGAAGTTCTTGGGCTCATAAGTGGTAACTGTGGATGGTGATTTCTCTGGAATCTGATGTTTTCACACATGCATAAATAATACAAAGTTTCTATTAATTTACAGGAGAAGCAGAAACAGGACATGGTGACACATGCCCATTACTTCAGTGAAAGTTTTGGATACATAAAGAGTATCTTTTAAAATGGTGCATGATATTTTCCTACATGATATACCTTCCTTTGTGCTAGTTTCTAATGCACAGTGTGTGAATGTGCAAACTCTGAATTCAGCTGAATTAAACTTTCTAAGTCTGTGAAGGTGCAAACAGTCAGCCTTAGTTGAAGCACTCTAAGACAATTGCTAAAATCTCTTGATATTTCTCCTGTATTCTTAGCTTTGAGACATGTGATTGATTCATTATTCAGTGTTGTCCATAATCATTGTTGGGGGGGGAGGCATGAAGTGTACATGTTACTAGGATACACTACATCATAACTGGTGCTGACCCTAGTTGGAGATACAGAATAATTGTAAATAAGCAAACAGAATGAACGTATGTGACTTTTCCAGCATATAGTTTACAATTGAGAGTAAGACTTAGGTTGATGAAAAATATGTCCATGAAATATGTTTAGGACGCTAGGGAACCTGACTGAATGTCTCAGTATACAGAGACAGATTAAATTTAGTTGTGTGTATAATAAGCAATATGTCTGGCATATGAGAATGACCAGATGAAAGAGAAACACAGAGGGGGAAATGACAGGCAATAGAAAGAGCAACTCTAAAATATTGAAGAAGAAGAAGAGATTTACCAAAGCACTAATGATGAGAAAAAAGCATGTGAGAATGTATGATGATATAACCCTGGCACCTGTGAGATAATGAAACATAATTTGTGTCCCTGTTAGGAGCTTTGTCTCTACCCTCAAAACAACAGTGGTAATCTGAAAAATGAACCAGAAAAGATGTGTAGGACTTCCTCTGTTAGAATACCATAATGTAAATGAAGCATATTGAAGGAGAAAAGATGGCCCAGGAGACATGAAGACATGGATATGAGATGGGTCTGCTTCTGTATTCCAGTAAGACAAGATGTAATCCTCATATATTGATACAATCTCATAGAAAGGAATGGATGAAATTAGAGAAGATTGGAAGAGAGACTCTGAATAATGCATGACAGCAGTTCAATGTAAGAGAAAAAGAATAAATGGAATTCATATAGCTTTAACTCAAAACTCCATTTCTTTTTTATACTATGGCAGGGAGGAGAGGTAGGAGATGGAGGAAAGCTTTGGTAGACAATAAAGTGAAGACACACATTTCACTTGGTGATTTTAAGCTTCTGATGAGTATCATACATTCAATGGATGGAACATAATTTAGTTAACAGAAATATGCATGTTATAAGGACATAGGTGTCTGATTTTGAAATGGTAATATAATGCTTTGGAGTATGAAAGTTTGCCTTGAAATTTATATAAAAATATGATGACAAAGGTCATACAAATTCTTCAAGAACATCAATACACAAAATAAAATAGAACAATTACAAATGAACACACTAGTTACCCAGGATGGGCAGGAATTAGGATAGAAAACCATTAGTCCATTTTGTTTCTGTGGAGAAATATCAGAGAACTGTCTACAAAAGGATGGAATATAGAAACCAGTTAAAGATAAGTTGAGAAAAGCAAATGATTGTAATGATTACAGCTACTTGAAGTTTGAGATTATAATTACTATAATTGTTTGTCAGATTAGTCGCTGTAAAATATATAACCTAGATATATGTTTGATTTATTTTGAATTTAAGAGTCAATAATTTCTCATTGGGATACTGTAGAAGGATGATAATGGACAACCAAACAGTCATCACCCAGTTCCTCCTCCTGGGACTGCCCATCCCCCCAGAGCACCAGCACCTATTCTACACCCTGCTCCTGGCCATGTACCTCACCACCGTCCTGGGAAACCTCATCATCATCATCCTCATAATACTGGACTCTCATCTCCACACACCCATGTACTTGTTTCTCAGCAACTTGTCCTTCTCTGACCTCTGCTTTTCCTCTGTCACAATGCCCAAGTTGCTGCAGAACATGCTGAGCCAGGACACATCCATCACTTATGTAGGTTGTCTGACACAAATGTACTTTTTAATGGTTTTTGGAGATATGGAGAGCTTTCTTCTTGTTGTCATGGCCTATGACCGCTATGTGGCCATCTGCTTCCCTCTGCATTACAACAGCATCATGAGTCCCAAGCTCTGTGTGTGTCTGGTGCTGCTGTCTTGGGTGATTACCATGCTGTATTCCATGTTGCACACTCTGCTCTTGGCTAGATTGTCATTCTGTGAGGACAATGTAATCCCCCATTTTTTCTGTGACATATCTGCCCTGCTCAAGTTGGCATGCTCTGATATTTATATAAATGAACTTATGATATTTATCTTGGGAGGACTTGTCATTGTCATCCCATTCTTACTCATTGTTGTGTCGTACATACAAATTGTCTTCTCCATTCTAACAATTTCACCTACTAGGTTTATGAACAAGATCTTCTCCACTTGTGGCTCCCACCTGTCTGTGGTCTCACTGTTCTATGGGACAATTATTGGTCTCTACTTATGTCCATCAGCTAATAACTCTACTCTGACAAAGATTGCCATGGCCATGATGTACACAGTGGTGACTCCCATGCTAAATCCCTTCATCTACAGCCTGAGGAACAGAGATATGAAAGAGGCCCTGATCAGAGTCCTTTGCAAGAAGAAAATCTCTTTATAATGACAACACAGAGATTTTTACTTAAATTTATCTTATTAAAATATTGATACTAATATTACCTAGTGCATCCCTACTAGAGGACCCACTTACAATAATATTCTACATAATATTCCCATTTGCAAAACTGTTTCTACTGTTCTTAGTCCCACAAAATACTAATCTCACAGCCCTAATGTATAGGCATTGTAACTGATACAGAGTCCTGCAGGCCCCATGCTTGTCTTTTCAGACTTTGGGATCTCTGAGAACCATTGTTTAGTTGATTTGGTGGGAGCCCATTCTCCTAGTATCCTTCATCCCTCTGATACCTACCATCTTTCCTCCTGCTCTCCCATGGGGTTCGTCCATCACTAAGGGGAGGGACTCAGTGGAGATCTGAAAATTAAACTCTTTATCTGTATAATGTTTGACTGATGGTCTCAATGTCTGCTCCCATCTGTTGCCAGAAGAATTGTTTTTTGATTGTTTTTAATACCTAGACAAGACACCAAACTATGAGTATAACAGAATATCATAAGAGTCATTTAATTGATATTTTTCAGTCAGGTTTGGCTCTATCCTAGACCTCTCCTTATTCTGTCTCTGGTTTCTGGGATCCCTCTTGTAGAGAGGGCTTCAAGTTAAATCAAACACTAGCTGACCAAGGCAGGAAGAATCCCAGTGCCAGGATTAATTAATATTGTTTACTACAGTGGACAGCTCCTGTAACAGAAGCAGGCTGAAGAGATGTTGTGGTGCTGCCATTTTGAAAGGAGCTGCCATTTTGGACAGCTCCTGTCCCACATTTTACTGTGGCATTAGGAAGGGAGGGCCTGCCCACATTTTGATGGCTTTTTGTGTCACAAGCCATAATAGGACAAGCTAATAATTAGCAGTTGATCATCCTGAAATGCTTGCCTTCAATTATTATCTGCGACAAGTGTGCCACATTAGCAAGGCTATGTTGGACATATTTTAGGAAAGATCCTGCTATTAATATGCTTTTCCTATTATTATTAAACATATATAACAATCACTAAGCACTAGCACTCCCCTTTGGAGCAGATCTCTGCAGACCCACGAA
>NW_021621078.1:8922590-8929528 GCF_004785775.1 Grammomys surdaster
CTCTCTCTCTCTCTCTCTCTCTCTCTCTCTCTCTCTCTCCCTTTTCCCTCTTCTCCCTTCTTCCCTGCTTAGAATCTCTCTACTTAGAATTTTTCCTTTGTTAGAACTTTTTCCTTTTTCCACTTAAGACCTTCCCATTTTCCCCCTTAGATAGGAAACTTTTTACACTTAGCAATAAACTACAATAACTTCTTTAAGTGTCTTTTCTTCCTGCGACCTCAAACCAACAGACCTAAGTTAGAGCCTGGCAGTGCCTGCAGAGACAGATCAAAGGCATTGCTTAATTCTCTGCTGTCCCTGGACAGAGGTGTTAGTGGCCAGAAACTGCAGTTTCTGGCCTCAGAGGATCAAACAGACAGCAGGTCAGCTACAGTAGCCTAGTAAGTAAACTTTAGTAATGTAGATAAGAAAGATTTTATTAAACAGCAACCCTAAATACCTCATAAGATATTACCCCGAATCTCATAAGACCAAGTCTTACTCCTCGCTGACGCTCTTCCAATTCCTATCCCCCTTGGCTACCTCAAGAAGAACCAATTGACCAGAGGAGAAGAAAGAAGATCACCTTCTCCCCCCATCAAGCCAGGTACAGCTCCCGGCATTTTTGTACACAGCAGCTTTTGTGGCCTGTGACTGGAACTACAATGACTCCCACTCAAATGTATACACAAAGTAATAATAACTCTGAGAAGATCTGTACGATTGAACATATATTGCTCTTCCCTTTGTAACCAAACAAAATATCCAAGTATTAAACTGTTAGTGCAGCTGCAGAATGGAGACACTAGCAGCTGGTGTCAGTCAGATCATGTTAGTGGAAAATCTCCCACCTTGCTGTGTGCCTTTCATTCTCTTCTTTTTTCAGTTAGAGGTAGAATTCAGGCCCCTGAGTATATTAGATAGCTACCCTATCACTGAGCTAAATGTCCAGCCTCATCCCCAGATATATTTATGCTTCTCCTTGACTTGTTTACCAGTTTTGATATACACTAGGTTCATTGGACTGGGCCTCAGGTTAAACTAAATATTAGTTGGCCACTCCCACATGGTCACATCACCATTGCCCCAGCACATCTTGAAAGCAGAACAGATTGTAGATGAGGGTTTTGTGGTTGGATAGGTGTCCAGGTTTCCTCTTCTGAGTCCTGCAGATTACTTTCCTATGTCAAGGAGATTAGAATATAGTGGTGAAATTTCCAAGCCCACACCAGTTTAACCTCCCTATGTTCAATGAGATGCATAGATGTCCTCAGCAATAGGGGAGAGGGGTCCACTGTCAGTAGTTATCAGTGAGCTAACATCTGTCCTAACATCAGCCTGGGTTATTTATGAATCTTTGTGGGAGCTCCTGGGCTAACAACTCAACCCAATGTAATGAAATATCATCACTGGGATCCTTGTCGGGCTAGAAAAGATGGCCACTTCAGACCCTGCATCTCCCAGTGTTAGAAGTCCTCACTAAGGTCACCTGCACAGATTCCAGAAAGTTTCCACTGCCCTTTCTCTCACAGCTCCCAAAATGCTCCCTTAATTCCAGCTATTTCTTCCTCTACTTTCTCCTTCAATTGCTTCCCCTCCACCTCATTCCTCCTGCTCCTGTACTCACCTGTCCCCTGTAGGTATGTTGTTATGTGTGGTGTAAAAGTTATTCTTGTAACTTTTGTAGAATAATGTAAAGCATTATTCTAATGCTGATTTCTGTGCTTCTGTATCTGGTTGCAATCTTTATTCTGAGACTCTCCTGTCTCAATGTTGTAGAAACATTTCTTCTAATTTATTCCCTGACTTGTCGATAAAGAAGCTGATCAGCCAATGTCTGAGCAGAGGAATGAATAGGGATAAGCTTCCTCCCAGCCAGAGGAGGCAGAGTGGGAGAAAGGAAGTGGGGATTCACAATGGGAATGAAGGTCCAGGAGACAACATGAGAAAATGCTGGGTTGTAGTGTGCATGGTTTGATGTGCGGGTCTCCCGTCTGCCCCACCCCCACCCCACAGGACTAGGGCAGCTTGTGGAGGACAGAGGCAGGTTGTGAGAAGTTGACTGTGCTCTCCCCATGATGGGGATGCAAATTTCATGATGTCAGTTTTTTTAAAGTTGACTTATACTTTATTGTAAAAATGTACTGCATTTTCTTCATTTATTCTTCAGCTTAGGGACATCTAGGTTATTTCTAGTTTCTGGCTATTGTGAATAAGGCCACAATGAACATAGTTGAACAAGTATCCTTGATGTAGAATGGAGTATACTTTAGGTATATGCCCAAAACTGATACAGCTAGGTCTTGGGTTATATTGATTCTCAAGCTTCCTGAGATTTATTTTATTTTATCCAAATTTCTGTGTTGACTACAGTATGATATTTAACAATTAACAAATGATATATCACGATCCTAAGCTCATGCTCCATAGCATCCAATTATCTCAAACACCTTTTATAATGTCTCCTACTGTTCTCCCTACACTATTTTTACATCAAAACAAACAGAAAAGTGAAAAATATGTACAAAAAGCACACACAAATATGTACATAAGACCATAAAAGGACAAAATGTGAAACCATAAAATATAAGCAAAAAGACCAATAATGTAAAAATGTTCAGAGAAAGTATTATAAGAGAAAAAAATCTCTAAAAAATACCACTGAGTTTCAATTTATTGTCTATGACTGGGCATGGAGCCTGCCTGTTGATGTGGTTTTCATGCCCAGTGGGACTGTTTGGAGAAAAAGGAATTCTCCTTTGTGAGTGGTCAATTAGTGGTAGTTTCTGGATTAAAGGTGGGAGGACATGTCCACTTCCCCTTCTCAATACTGGGACATCATCCTGGACTTGAGGAAGTCCTGAGCATGCAGCCACCATTTCTGGGTGTTCATATGTACACCAGTCGTTGGAGCCTTCCATTCCTACTGATTCTTATAACCTTTCCTCTTCCTCTTCCACAAATTTTCTGGACCCATGAGGAGAGGGGTTTGATGAAAACATTCCACATAGGACTAAGTATTCCAAGGTCTTTTGCCTTCTGTACATCATCCAGTTGTGGCCCTCTGTAATATTTCCATCTACTGCAGGAGAAAGCTTCTCTGAAAATGACTAAGTATGACCCTGCTCTATGGATAAAAGCATGTCATTAAGGGTCATTATATTGCTACATTTCTTTAACAGAACAATAGTATTTGATTTTCTCCTAGGTCCATGGCTTATCTATTTCTAGGTTCTCTTTTACCTGAGCAGTGTCAGACATGGGATCCATCTCATGTAGTGGACCTTAAATCCAATCAGGTTTGTTACTTCCACAGGTGTTGTGCCACTGCTGGAGAAGTGTATCATGTGAGCATGTCACCATTGTAGACAAAGGCTTTATAGATGTTGGTGTTTACTTTTCCCCTCTAGTAACGTGTAGGAGACATTAGAAAAAGATTGGGTTTCAGATATTTGGATGTTATAGATCATCAGCCTAGAACTGTAATGTATCATTTACATATATTTAAAAATTATACTTTAGTAAGCACAGAAATTTGGATAAAATAATAAAATATTGGGAAATGTGTTAATCAATCTACTTCAAGTCCTAACTATACCACTCCTAGGTATATATTGAAAGGATATTCCATCCTACCAAAATGATACTTGCTCAACAGTATTTATTGTGGTTTTATTCATAATCCGAACTGGAAATAACCTAGATGTCCCTCAATCGGAGAAAAGATAAAGAAAATGTGGTACATTTATGCAATTGAATATTACTCAGCTATTAAAAATGACAGTGTGAAAGTTACAGACAAATGAGTATAAATAGAAAATTAAATCATCCTGAGTGAGGTAACCTAGATCCAGAAAGACAAATATGGTATGCATTTATTTGTAAGTGTATATTATCTCTTAAGTAAGTCATAATCAAGCTATAATCCACAAAGTCCAAGAGGTTATGTAAAGAGGAGGGTTATACTAGGGAAGCATGGATCTCCACAGGAAGGGGAATTAGAACATATCCTGAGAGTAGACTTGGTACAGATGTAGATAGAAGTGAGAAGGATCTGGTGGCAGGGGAGAAATGGAGAGATAGAGTACAGAAAAATATAGCTTGAATTGGGTTGAAATTTGGGAGGATTGGTGGGAAACTAGTACGCTGAAAGCTTCCAGGAATCTGTGAGGATGACCCAAGTGAGGACTCCTAGTAATGGAGGATACGAAATTTAAACTGGCCATCCTTTGTGGCCAGGAAAGGTTCCCAGTTGTGAGACTGTGTTTCTTTTTTTTTTTTTTTTTGAGTTATTCCCTGAGGTGGTCCTGTATAGATCCCTAAACAACCCAGGCGAATGCTAAGACAGAGATTCGCTCTCTAAAATTTGAGAATTGGGCCCCATTGCCAAACAATCCACACTTCTCAATGAATATAAAGAAATCAAGTTGGTGAGGAATTGGAGTCTTCACCCCTACATTTTAGTATCTTTCACGCAGGAAGTGGCTCTGTAGGCTTTGGAAAGAGAAATGTTGACACCAATCCAACCACAAAATATTTCCACCTATAATTGTGATACATATAAGATGTACTTAGGTTATAATAGTGTGGAACAAGTGGGAGTGGCCAACCAATGTTTGGGTAAACTTGAGGCCCACTCCACAAGGGGAACCCCATGCCCTATACTACCTGAATGGTCAGGAACTAGGGATTGGATAGCTCAGAGACATAGGATAGAAACAAACATGAATAGAAAAAATAAAACAAAAATCAATTAAATGATTCCCAATGATATTCTGCCATACTTTTAGATCAATGCCTTGTCCAGTCATCATCAGAAAGGCTACATCTGGCAGTAGATTAACATGGTTGTAGAGACACATAGCCAGAGATGCAGAGAGTGTATGTGTAAATTAGAGGTCTCCATTGGGTTCCTCCCTTCAGAGATCAGAGAGCCCCACAGAAGAGGGAGATGAAAGATTTTAGGAGTCAGAGAACGGAGAGAACGTCAGAAGAATATAGCTTGCCATATCAACTAAGCGAAACTCACATAGGTTCACAAGACTGAAATGGCATTCCCTGGGTTTGTATGCTTCTGCACCAGGTTCTTTGAGTACAGATTAGGGCTTTTAGCTTAGTGTTTTTATGGGACTCCAACAATGAGTTTATCTCTGACTCTTTTGTCTGTTCTTAAGACTTCTTTTCTCTTTTCTTAAGACTCTGTTTAGTTGCCTTGTCCAGCTTAATATGATCTTGTATTATTGTATCCTATTTTGACAAGTTTGACTGTTGGCTCTTGAAAGCCTATTCTTTTCTGAAGTGGAAATGGAACAGTAGCGGGTCTGGGGGAGAGGGGATGTTAAGGGAAATAAAAAGAGTGGAGGGAGAGGAAACTATGGCTGGGTTGTATTATATATGAGAAATTTTTCTTGCTCAATTAAAAAATAGAGTGGCTATTACCTAATGATTTTCTAGAACCACATCTAGAAAGGCAAGTGATGACATCACTGAGTCACTCAGTCTCTTTCTCTTACTAAACTGCTTTGTAAAAGTACTCTTTTATAAATAAAAATGTTATGTAGTATGTTTTGTTGTAGTAATACATTTAGTAAGGTTAATATCAATATAATTACTAGATAAATTTAAGTTTAAAACTCCACTATTGTCATTATAAAGAGATTTTCTTCTTGCAAGAGACTCTGATCAGGGCACCCTTCATGTCTCTGTTCCTCAGGCTGTAGATGAAGGGATTCAGCATGGGAGTTACGACTGTGTACATCAGAGCCATGACAATCTCCCTCACTGTAGAGTTATTGGCTGGTGGACATATGTAGATACCAATAATTGTCCCATAAAACAGTGAAACTACAGATAAATGGGAACCACAGGTGGAGAAGACCTTGTGTATACCACGAGTAGATGAAACCTTTAGGATGGAAGAGACAATCCGTACATAGGACACAACAATGAGTAAGAATGGGATGATAATATCGAGCCCTCCCAAGATAAATATCATAAGTTCATTAATATAAATGTCAGAGCAGGATAACTTGAGCAGGGCAGATATGTCACAGAAAAAATGGGGGATCATGTTGTCCTCACAGAATGACAATCTAGCCAAGAGTAGGGTGTGCAACATGGAATACAGCATGGTAATCACCCAAGACAGCAGCACCAGACACACACAGAGCTTGGGACTCATGATGCTGGTGTAATGCAGAGGGAAGCAGATGGCCACATAGCGGTCATAGGCCATGACAACAAGAAGAAAGTTCTCCATATTTGCAAAAGCCATTAAAAAGTACATTTGTGTCAGACAACCAACATAGGAGATGGATGTGTCCTGGCTCAGCATGTTCTGCAGCAACTTGGGCATTGTGACAGAGGAAAAACAGAGGTCAGTGAAGGACAAGTTGCTGAGAAACAAGTACATGGGTGTGTGGAGATGAGAGTCCAGTATTATGAGGATGATGATGATGAGGTTTCCCAGGACGGTGGTGAGGTACATGGCCAGGAACAGGGCGTAGAGCAAGTGCTGGTGCTCTGGGGGGACCGGTAGTCCCAGGAGTAGAAACTGGTAGACAACAGTTTGGTTGTTCATTACCATTCTGATTCTCCAGTATTCTAATGAGAAAATATCAGGGTCACTGAAAATTCAAAATAAAATGAATATATATCCAGTAAATATATTGTACAACAATTGCTCTTCCAGTCATCATGGTAATTATAACTTTAAAACTCCAAATGTCTCTAATCATTATAGTTATTAATATTCTTTCTCAACTTCTCTTTAATAGGTTTCAATCTTCTTGTTTTTCTTAGGCATTTATATGCTGTTTCTACTGAGATAAAAAAAAAATGAATTAATGCTTCTCTCCTGCTACCTGCTCATCCTGAGTGACTGGTGTTTCCTCATTTGCAATTTGATCTATGTTATTTTGTATACTGATGTTCTTGAAGAATTTGTCTAACCTTTATCG
>NW_021621078.1:8929628-8989256 GCF_004785775.1 Grammomys surdaster
TATATATATATATATATATATATATATATATATATATTCCTACATTTAAATTACCCTAATGACTCTGTTACATTAGATTTTTTTCCTCACTGTCAACTAATCATCTTCATTCTGTTATTTTATGTCAGGCATCAGAAGCTCAAAAGCCCCAAGTGGAATTTTGTTGTCTCCTAAATCATTCCTTTTTTTTTATAGGAACGATGATCTTTTATTGGGGGAGGGTTCGCTCCTCCTGCTTTCTCTTGGTGCGGATGTGCGTGCCCACCCTCTTCTTGATGAACTTGAGTGCGCGCTTGTCCTTGGACACTTTGAGCAACTCCATGGCGCTAGGCTCGTAGGGCGCGAAGCCATAGACCTCCCAGATCATGTCCCGCACAAACTTGGTGTGCTTGGTGAGGCGCCCGCGGTGCCTGCTGTGTCTCAGCTTGCTGACGTTCTTTGTCACTTTGTGGCCCTTGTTGAGGCCCATGGCCATAGGGTAACGCAGGACCATAGCTGCTGCTCTCTGATGGTGGCCAGGACAGGAAGCTCCTAAATCATGCCTAATTCTCCTACCTTTCTCCTCTTTCTTAGGAAGAAATTCAGGTTCTAGTCTGGTATCTTTAAATTTATATCCATTATTTTTATATTGATCTGCTGTCATATATTATCCACAGTCTCTACTTCGTTCTCCTAGTAGTTCATTCATTTCTCTCTGTGAGATTTTATTCATGTATCAGGACTACTTCTTCTCTTGTCTAGAACACAGATGCAGACTTATTTCCTGTCCATGTTCTAGTGTCTCTTTACCCTTCTCTTCTCCTCCAATGCTTCTTTTATACTGTTCCATTCTAACAGTGGAGTTCCATAACATTTTTTTCTGATTTATTTTTCAGATTACTACTGTTGCTCTGACGATAAGTACAAAACTCCTCCAAGGACATAAATGTTGTTTCATTATCTCACATGTTCCAGTGGCACGTCCCATCATCTCATAGTGACACTTTGATTTCGCTCTTTATCGCTGTGGGGGTTAGGACTCTTCATCTCCTTCAGTTCAGAGTTGCTCATTCTCTTGCCTATCACTGCTCTGTTTCTCCTTCATCTGGTTCATCCTCACTTGTAAGTCAGGGATACTGCTTATCACATACTCAGCTAAATTTACTCTGGCTTCCCATACTAAGTGATACCTTAAGCTATGTTTTATTAGCGTCATATTCATATCCCATGCACTTAATATTTGATCACTGCCTTAATCTATAGTCTCATCATTTGGAAAGTATATACAGGAAAGGTCACATATTTCTTCATTTTCTTTGGGAGTTTAAAATCATTCTGATTTACCAACTAGGGCCAATAAATGTTATGATGCACAAATTTGGCTGATGGATGTTTTCTACTTGCTGCTCAAAATGAATCAGATTTCCTTATTATCAAGGTAGAACAATTCCCATCTAAATAGAAGATTTAAACAGTTAGCTTTAAACGCTACATTTTTCATCACAGATCTTCTATTGTATTTCTGCACTGTTAGTGTTAATCATTTGTGCCACTTCACAGGGATACTGATGATTCCAAATCATATACATATGGTTTAATACTCAAAAATGTCACTGATGTTGGTACAGAAAACAGACAGGATGAAAAAAGTTATAAATTATATAAAAAGGCAACAGTTACTTTAGAAACATCACGTGAGTTATTCCTTATATGACTATGCTGTATCTGATAGTTAACTTATGCATCAAGTGGGTGAAACTCTGATTCTGATTTTGGATCATACTAGGTACTATGTAGATATTCTCTAAATGTCATTAAAATCTGTAGACTTTCAGTAAGTAACTAACGCTACACCACAGAGTGAGTTTCATGCATTCAGATGAAGGAATTGGGGAGAAAGGACAATTCAGTGTAGAAAAAGTTTGCATCTTCTGCCTTAGATATAATTGTGTAATATCTACTCTTCTAAGTATCTCCAATATTCTAGGCAGTTCTTCAAATATTCCTCTGATCAGTCTGTAACACTGGGCAGTCTATATCCTAGTTACATGTATGGGAAAGCACACAAACACACACACACACACACATCATCATCATCATCATCATCATCCTGTGATTCTGGACATCACTGGCTATTGAATTTATCACAGGTCTCAAAGCTGACAAAACAGAATAAATGTCAAGAGATCTAAACAACTTTCTCAAAAATGCTACAACCTAGTCTGACTGTCTTAATGTTCACAGACTGACAGTTTTAAAATATAGCTGACTTTAGAGTTTGCACACTTAGACTTTTTTGATTAGTATTACAGAGGATAAACCATGTAGGAAATATCATGCACCATTTAAAAAGATGCTCTTCCTCAAGATGAGGTTGTTACTTTATACAGGGTATTTCCAAAACCCATCTCCACCCAACCTAAAAGGGAGGACTTCTGCCCCTAGACAAAGCAGAGAGGGGCCACCCAGAACCCCCTCTGTCAGGTGATCTGAATTCTTGCTTAGGCTGTGAGGCTAAGCACTCCAAGGGAATATCAATAAAAGATAAAAAAATATATCTGGGTTCCCTGAGAGACAAGCCTAAATGCATAGGGGTTGATGTCAAAAGTATCCACTCTCCAGGAAAAAGAGATCGGGACGGGTATGGCCCTCATGCCTCACTGGACAACGACAGGGGGACTGGAGCCATTACAAGGTCCCCTTCAAATACTGGAGGTCAGGCCTCTATCCCCGCCTTCACAAGTTTAGAATTGCCACAGCCCTTCTACAATTAGAGAAGGGAGGAGATGTCAGGGGCAGCCCTGCTTACCCACTGAAGGCCTAAAATCAGCCATAGGCCTAAAATCAGCAATAGGCCTGTCATACATGTATACTAACAGCAAGTCTTGGGTCTCAGTGGAAAAACATTGAAACAGATGGCTATAAGCTAATGTAAACAGGCAGCTTTTGTGGAAATTTACAAGCCTGAGTAGTCATAGACCTTGTAAATAGGTAGCCTGTGCAGACAATACCAACTTAGATAAAGACAAGCGAGTTATAGGCAGAGTCATAGTGACTTGTCCCCTGAACCTTCACCCAGCCAATACCCGGTTCTGATGATATCTGTATTCCCCCTGATCACCCACACTCCAGTGTCATTCCCTTCCCCACATCCTGCCTTTCTGTGTTTATAAGCCCTGTGTGAATGAATTACGATTTGAGAAAAAATAAATTATATAATAAAAATAAAAAAATAAAACGATGCACTTCTTTTTGTATCTCACACTGGCATCAAACACTCCTGCCTCTGTATCCTGAGTACTGTGATGTCCAAAATGTGCTACCATGCATATTTTCTGCTTCTAATGTAAATTAACAGTATTTTTATGTCATGTGTGCATGTATGCCAAGATCAGAATCCAGAGAAATTAGCATCAATGGTTACCATTGATGGGTCAGTGGAATTCCTACCTTTTCTCTATGTTAAGATTGTAGTTATTAACTATACAAGGGTCAGAGAAAGGGAAGGCTCTGGGTGGGAGAGGGGACAGGAGATGGAAGGGGGAATTTGATTAGGCCCTGGTGGGGAACAGGACTGAAGCCCTGAAGGCCAGCAGAAAGAATGGAAACAGGTAACCTTATGAGGTAGAAGTTAGGGGTACCCTCTAGAATGTACTGGAGACCTGGGAGTTGAGAGACTCTCAGGACTCAAAGGAAGGCACCTTGGATGAAGCGCTCTACAGTTGGGAGGAGAAACTTGTAAAGTCTACCTTCAGTCGAGGGACAGGAGATCAAGCGGAGGGGTGGAGTTGCCAACCCACAGTCAAAAGTTCTGACCAAGAATTTTTCCTATCTAAAGGAACTTCAGGGACAAAAAATTTAGATGAGCATGGAAGAAAGGAGGTCCAGTTGCAGGCCCAAATTGGGGTCCAGATCAAGGGAGGTCTGAGGCTCTGACACTGTTACTGATGCTGAAAAGTGCTTGCAGACAGGAGCCTAGCATGGCTGTCCTCTGAGAGGCCCAACAAGCAGCTGAAAGAGTCAGACGCAGATACTAGCACCCAGCCAATAGACAGAAGTCAGGGATACCTGTGGTTGAATTGAGGAAAAGCTGGAAGAAGCTGAGGAGGAGGGCAGCTCCATGGGAAGACCAGCATTCTCAATTGACCTGGACCTCCAATATCTCTGAGACACTGAGCCACCAACCAGACAGAATACATCAGCTGATATGAGGTCCCTCACATATACAGCAGAGGACTGCCAGGTCTGGCCTCAGTGAGAGAAAATGCACATAACCCTCAAGAAACTTGAGGCACTAGGAAGTGGGGATGCTTGGTGGGGTGGGAGTAAGGTGGGTACATCCTCTTTAAGAAGGTGGGGGGAGGAGGTATGGGATGGGGAGCAGTTGGTGGGCAGACCTGGAAGGGGATGAAGTCCGGACTGTAAAATAAAAGGATTAAAGAATAAAAAGAAAAAAAAGAAAAAACAAGGGATATGTTTCTAACATTTGGTACACCTGCATATCTGCTTGGATTCTCTTGAAGTACTGAGTTTGATTGAGTAACATTCATTATAGATTACATTATAATAACATCTAGATGGTATTACTATCATTATTGATGACTTGTACTTAGGAACAATCAGATAGAATAGCAATGACTCAGATATTTGTGAACTTGTACAAATAAAATCAATCATCATGTTGAGTAGGACTCTATTACAGAGTTTGTTCAGATCCTGGAAGTGAAAATATAGTGAACAAACCTTAAGCAATATAGAACTGAAATCCCTCTCCTAGGGATATTCTTGTGTGTAAATGTTATGATACTGAGGAAAAATCACGTAGTAAGTAATAGTAATGAGCACAACAATATCAACCAGGTGACATGACAACCATGAAACAAATACTAATAATGTATGACTAAGAAAAGAAGAAATGCATCATACCTGAAAAAACTATTGTTTATAAAACAGAAATTCCAGTTGACTTCAAGACATCTGCTTATTTTCCTGAATTTACCCAGCTCTGCTGAGGCTAAGTCAAAGTTTCTGCTTCATGATCCTAACTACCTTTATTTTATTTTCAGACAAAAGAATAGTACGCTCTTTACTCATCACCTATGTGCATGAACCCTACTCAGATCCCCCGGCTGTCATCACTGGTCCTGAGGCACCAAGCATCCCAAGAGGGGTCCAAATCCTGTATAACTCATTAAAAATGTAATAATTACCCAGGCGCTTTCTAGGGCCAATTTGCCTCAGAGATCCTTAGTGGAGACCAATTATAGTTACTGATCACAATTCTCTACACTTAGAAGAATGTAGAATAAAAAGAAAACAACAAACAAAATTAATAAATAAATAGCAACAAGAAAGCCACAAAAAAAAAATACATGAATAGGCATACTTGTTCCATGTTCAGGCAATGAACAGGGCTTCTCTTGACTGGAGCCCAATTTGTTAGTGAGAACACCAAAGAAGGTTGACTGAAAACCACCTCACATTATCAGAAATTATTCTGAATATTATTGACTTAAAGTGTCTCACTGAACCAAAAATTTAGACAAAAAGCCATGAGTAGCTTTTATATTTTTGGTTGTGAGACTAGCCATTAAGTGCTGAACCATCTCTCCAGCCCATCCAATGGTAGTTTTTAAGCAGAATGAGACTGTAGAAAACCACCCATACTTCTAATCTTCCAAGTATAGCATAAAAATTCAACGTGACTGATTGCAAAAGGACTTAGGGAAGATATGCAACCTTCTTTAAAAATGTTAACTTCATCTCCCAATAGTCTATCTGTGTCAGTATATAGGGTAGGAATATAGCAAACAGATGGCATGTATAAGGCTTCCTCAAGTCAATAGAAAAGCAGTGCATGTTCCCACATGTGTTCACTCATTTTTCCTTCTTACCTCCCCATGAAAACATTAATTACACCCACTACCACTATTATCCAAACCCTCCCCATTTATGTGAGATTACTTTATAATTCCATTTTGAATGAGTTGAGCATTGATCATGTCAGAGGAGACATTTATTTATTTGGTGTTTTCTAATTTGCGTGTTTTATTGTTTATTTTTTAATTGGTTTATTTACATTCCAAATGTTGTTCCCCTTTCCAGCCCACCTTCCAAGAATTCTTCACCCCATTCCCCATCCTCTTTGACTCTGAGATGCTGCTTCCACACTCACTTTCCCAACAAACCCAATCTCACACACCTCCATATCTCCCTTCCCTGGAGCATCAAGTCTTTACAGGATTAGGCTATCCTCCCCCACTGAGGACAGACATGGCAATTCTCTGCTCCATATGGGCTGGGGCCCACAGATCTGCCCATGTATTGTCTTTGGTTGGTGATTTAGACTCTGGGAGATCCAAGGAGTTCAGGTTAGTTGATACTTTCAGCCTTCCTATGGGGTGATCATCCTCTTCAGCTCCTTCAGTCCTTCCTCTAACTCTTCCATTATAATTCCATCCTTCAGGATAGCTTTCTGACCATGGTAGTCATCAATTAAACGAAGATCTGTACATAATAATGAAACACAAACTTTCAACACCAGAGAATCTTGATCTTCACTGATCTAACCTTTATGGAGCTCTTAAAGATGATTTACTTTTGTTTTAAATATGGAAATAGTAAATGAGATGTAAGTATGGCTTCAGGACATTAGACACAGTGCTGACTGCTCTACTTCCATAGAACAACCACATTTTGCTTGCTAATCAGTTGGTTTTAATCACCCCCAAGAAGAAAGATGCCATCCACACTCTGAGCTTTGGATAATAAGAGAAAACAAAAGTGGTTGGATGGTAGGACCAAGATCTAATTCAATCATCCCTAAAAACTGTGATGCAAATATGCATACATATAATTAAATAGCTTTAGTATTTTCAGCGTTGTTCAAAGAGTCTACAATGCTTTTAGAACCCATTGTTTTCCCCCAAAGAACTCTTGTATCCATTCACACATACTCTCACCACTAACCATCTACAGGCAATTCTACTTTATGCTCTTACAGGTTTTTCTATTCTTGATATTTCATGTGAATATAAGTTCTTCCTGGCTGGTTCTTTCTATTAGAATGTTTTCAAGCTGTGTCTGTGTACCAATAAGAGTTTTTTATTGTTAAATAATATGTCATTGTATAGATATGCCATCATGGTTGTTTACATAATCATTTGCTGATGGTTCTTTCCACTTAGACACAATACTAAGTTGTATTTTTGTGAATATTAATAAATAATCATTTGTTTAACTCAATTATTGTAGGTATGTACCTAGTCATATGGCAATTCTACATTAAAAGATTTTCCCTTTGAATTTTTAGCTAAATTAATAATATATTATTTATATTAGCCTACAACGTGTTGGACTCATTGTGGCATTTCATTTATACTTAGTTTGGTAAACATACACTCATTTTCTTTACCCCAACTTTCTGTTCCTCATTTTGGACTTAACCATGCTACAATTCATTATTCCCTCTTACACTTTCATATCACATGTACTCTGCTTTCCTTCTACAGCTCTCCCTTAAGGTTCTGGGTTTTCTTTTTTGTCTCATGAGTCATTTCTTAGTGTTCTGTCCACTATATAAAATCTCAGACAATGTATAAAAATTATTGAGCTAGGGAGATATTTCAGTGATTAAGAGTATTTGTTGTCCTTGCAGAGAATTTTGATTTCTTTTCCACCACTATTGGAGCACCTCACTGTCATCTGTAACTCTAATTTAAGGAGATACAACATCTGGAATGTATATATGTTCTGTTATAGGAAGAAGCAGGAGAAATGGTTCAAGAGATTAGGACAGGTAAGCACTCTCTGAAAGGGACTCTAGTATCCAGTAAATAATGAATATATATGCAAAACTACTTGTATGCATAAAATAAGAATAAAAACAGTACTTTTCAAATTATGATTTGAAGCTGGAGAGATGGCTCAGCCGTTAAAGCCTAGGCTCACAATCAAATTAGTGATTTGAAATATGCTGTTTTGCTAAAATGGTGGTTATAGGTTCTTTTCTGAAATTCATGACTTCCCTAGCCCCAGGTGGTATGCCCAATACATACATCTTCAACACATCTCCTGTGTTGTATAATTCCATTGTATAAAAGTATGTATTTTCACTTTTTATTCAGCAGCTGTAGGTATCTAAGATGATACAATTTCTTTACTAAGGTAAATGAAGCATCAGTAAACATGGACATGCAAGCATCTCTGGAGAGTATGTGATTACTTACAGCATATGCTCAAGAATGCTGGATAATACAGTAATTCTATTTTGGTTTTTATTAAGAAATGTCCATATTGATTTCTGTATCAGCTCCAACTGTTTATACTCTGTCAAAGTGAATAAAGGCTGCTTGCCAATGTTTAGTGACACCTGTTTTCCTGATGATGGCCTTTCATACTGGCATGGAATAGAATCTTAAGATAGTTTCATTTTGATTGCCCTGGTGGTAATGAATGTTGAATACTTGAAAAAGTTTATACTGGCAATTTGTATGTCTTCTTTTGCAAATTGTCAATGTAGTTTTTTACACGTTCTTATTGGGTTTATTGTTTTCTTATTCTTCATATTTTTGTAATCTTTGTGTATTCTGGATATAAATCTTCTGACAGAAAGTACATCTGTCAAAGATTTACTCACACTGTACAGGCTGTGAGATCACTCAGTTCTCTCTGCTTTTGTGGTACTGGAGCATTTTATTTCAGAAGATCCTGTTTGATTATTGTTGTCATTATTTACTAGCTACTAGAGTCCGATTCAGCGAGTGCTTACCTGTCCTCATCTCTTGAACCGTTTCTCCTGTTCCTTCCTCTAACAGAACAGTTTCACAGTGTTAGGCCTACTGATCAATGTTTGAATCCATTTGGATTTTGTGTACAAATTTAGAAATGGGAGCTAGCTTCATTCTTCCACACTTAGATATCTAGTTTCTCAGCACCATTTACAACAGGTTTGTTTCTCTCCAGTAAGTATTTTTGGAATCCTTGTCAAATCTTAGGTAGCTGCAGCTCCAGCTGTTTACATATGGATCTTTGTTCTGTTCATGATGCTGTTATTTCTTCTACGACTCTGAAATTTAACAGGAAATCAGGCCTGGTGGTATGTCCAATTATATTTTTTATTACTGTTTTGAAGGATTCACTGATTTATTTGGATATCTAGGATCTTCTCAGCTTTCATATGATTTTTTTAATTAAGACTGTCAGAAGATTTTGTAGGAATTGCATTGAATCTGTCTCTTTATTACTTTAGGTTAGACATACGCTTCTACAATACTAATACTTTCACCTCGTGAGCATAGCAGGTCATTACATTGCACATGTCTTTTTTCAATTTCTCATTCATCAGTATTCTAAAGTTTTCTTGATAGATATCTTTTGACATTGTTGTTATGTTTGTGTTTTTACTTGATTTTGTGGAGAATTTCTTAATTATTATTGTTGCACACACACTATATGAAATCTATTTAGTGTTGCTAGTATGTATATATGTTAGAGATGAACATAATCCATAAAGGAACTAGAACTTGGAAAAAACTCATTCTTCTTCCAACAGTAGCTATTTATTGATTTTCCTAAATTAACATAATTTTTATTTCATTTTAAATTCATTGAGTTGTTGAGAGTTGATGGGCACTACTTACCTATAATGTCTAGAAGACACTATCATGCAGCAAGGTACAGGTTTTCTGTTTTTTTTTTTTAATATTCATTCCCTTTTCCTAGATAGTGCTCTAGCCATAGGTGTAGTGGTTACTTTGTCAATCAAACAAATGGGACTGTACCCGCCATAGTCACAAGTTGTTGCATTTTGTCCACATATCCATCCCTGTAATATTCCTCATATGTAGCAAAAAGGAAATTTTGATGAAAGGTGAGAGCTACACTTATCTCTGGCTACAAGGATAAGTATTTGTAATATAATTAGATAATTTGTTGACTTATAAAACGGCAGTAGTAGGTTCTCCTCTAAGGCCTGTGACTTCCTAGGTGTGCAGAAATAGACATATATTCCTTTCTATTGATTGAGCTGACATTCAGTTAGAAACCTATTGGTTACCCCAAGATAAAAGTGCCACTATTGCACCACTGGAGATACTGCTTCTCCTTGTCATTGTGTACATCACTGACATGATAGTCTCTTTCATATCATTCACGTTGTTTGATGGACTTAAGTAGAGACCAATAACTTTCCCATAGTAGAGTGACACCATAGACAGATCCCTCTCTGAACACTGGTTGAGAATGCCTTGTGGATACCTATGATAGATCAAACTTTGAGATTGGAGGAGATAATCCATGGGTCAAGGTTTTAAAGATCCCACCACATCTGCAAGCCCTCTGAACACTGCATTTAGGACTAATCCTTCAATACATGAGTTTGTGGGAACATTTCATAACCAAAACACAATACTTGTGTAATATACTATACAAAGAACAGAGTTAACATTCTATATGGGTCAAATTATATTGATTACTAACAAAGCTCTTAGATTTTATACAGAACTAAAACAGAACTGAAGTTAGAATATTGGAGAATTTGGGGCTACTACATAGTGTTTTCATGGACAAAAATAAATGTCAGTATAATCTATAATAATCTAAGAGGTCTAAGACCATTAAATATGTATATTTCCTTCAAATGCAAGTTTCCAATATGTCACCGTATATAACATCTCTATAGCATCTGAACTAGAGGATTAGAGCCAAGTGCACAGAACGGGTAT
This sequence comes from Grammomys surdaster, assembly GCF_004785775.1. Taxonomy (NCBI): domain Eukaryota; kingdom Metazoa; phylum Chordata; class Mammalia; order Rodentia; family Muridae; genus Grammomys; species Grammomys surdaster. The sequence goes on from NW_021621078.1 coordinate 8,940,332, forward strand.
TGAAAGAAGTTAAAAATGTCATCTATGGTTCTGTGACAATGGTATGACTGTGATGATTGAATCAGGTGTTAAGTTTTGCCTGCATTGTCAAGTAACAAAAGACAGCCATGTGGATCAGGATATAGGCCTTTTAAAAATGCCTTTAAAAAGGTCTTTAAAAGATGGCCTAACAAATATTTGAAGATTTTTTCAAAGGAGTTATTTTTTTATTATTCCAGCCCTTTCCATTTATTGGCACATATACAAAATTGGCTCACATCCACATTATCTTTGTTAGTAGCATGTGTATCTCTCTCAACATGCCTTTACAGCAAGAGTGGATCACTCAGCAATCTTTCAAAAGTATGTGTTTTTCCTGGTGGCATAGTGCCACAAAATCTGCTGGATTCTAATAAAAATCGTTTTATTTCTAAGATATTTTAACTCATGCACAGTTTGGTCCTTAGCACTTTAGGAGTTTCCCAATTGTATCCTTTCCCATCCAAAGTGTTTCTATGCCTATGGTATTCCTGTAATTCCCCAATGGAACCAACAACTACAAATCCATCCATGAGTTTCATGCCATCTCCAGCTCCCTCATAAACATAACCAGATATGATGATGGCTGTAATCAGTAACTACTGTAGGACATACTCTTACTTGGTCCTGGAAAGGTCCTGGCTAAAAATTTTGTCTATACTGAGGAATTTTGGGATCTGAACTCCTCTGTGGCTATTTTTTATCAGTAACTTTCTATCAGTACTTTAGTTCAACATACTTCACATGTGAATTTAGTTCAACATCCTTAGTCAGCAGGAAATGCAAATCAAAACAAACCTGAGATTCCACCTCATGCCATTCAGAATGGCTAAGATCAAAACTCAGGTGAAAGGAGATGCTGGCAAGGATGTGGACAAAGAGGAACACTCCTCCATTGTTGGTGGGAATGAAAACTGGTATAAGCCCTCTGAAAATCAGTCTGGTGTTTCCTCATTTTACGTACTTAATGCTGCAGCCTATCCTGGTCATTCTCTCCCACAAACATTTCTCATGCCCCCTATATCCTTCTTCTCTGTGAGGGTAAAGCAACTCCCTCCCCCCAGGTATGCCTCCAAACTGGTAGATAAAATCTGTTTGGTTGGGCTCATCCTCTCCCATTGGGGACAGACAAGAGAGACCATCTAGAAGAACATATGTTATAGACAGGCAAGAGCTTTTCTAATACATAACACCATTTGGTCAGAACACATATGAAGACTGGGCTGCACATCTGCTACATATATGCAGAAGCCTATGTACAGCTCATACATGCTGTTTGGTTGGTCTCTGAGAACCTTAAGGGTACTGGTGAGTTGACTCTCTTGGTCTTCCTGTGAAGTTCCTATCCCATTCAGGGCCCTCAAAGCTTCCCTCAACTCTTCCATAAGAGTCCCCAGGTTCCATTCAATGTTTGGCTGTGGGTCTCTGGATCAGTCTTAGTCAGGTGTATGGGGAAAACTCTCATAGGACCGCCTTGCTAGACTCCTGTCAACAAGCTTAACAGAGTGTCATTAGTAGTATCAGGGATTGGTTTTTGCCCATGGGATTCATCTCTAGATGATCTAGTTTTTGCTTAGCCATTCCCTCAGTCTGCTCTATGCCCTACCCATGAATAAATTTTTGGTTCACAATTTTGTGGATGGATTGGTGTCTCCCATCACTCCACTGGTGTTTGTGCCTGGCACAGGAGGTGGTCTCTTCAGGTCCCATATTGTCAGTGCTGTGAAAAACAGATAAAGAGAATACCATGGATTCTTGGTCACCTCCCCTATACCATGTGTCTTGGACATCCTTGAGATGACTTCTACCTCCCTACCCCTGTCAGTTGCAGATTTCTATTCATTCTCTTGGCCATCTGAATGTCTCTCTTGTCCCTCCTCACACCTGATCCTGAACTCTTACTCAGTCCCCTCCCAATCCCTTCTCTCACCCATTTTCCTCCCTCTATCTCCCGCCTATAGCTATCTATCTTCTTCCCACTTGTGAGATTTAGGCATCCTCGCTTGGTCTTCCTTCTTGTTTAGCTTCTTTGGGCTTATGGAGTGGAGCATAGTTATTCTGTATTTCATGCCTAATATCCACTTATCAGTGGGTACATACCATGCTTGTTCTTGTGGGTCTTTGTTACATCACTCAGGATGATATTCTCAAGTTTTATCTATTGCCTGCAAAATTCATGATGTCTTTGTTTTAAAAAATTGAATAGTATTCTATTGTGTAGATGTACCATATTTTCTTTATCCATTCTCTAGTTGATGGAATCTAGGTTGTTTCCAGGTTCTAGCTATTATGAATAAGGCTGCTATGAACATAGGTGAGCAGGTGTCCCTGTGGTATAGTAGAGCATCTTTTAGGTATATGCCCAGGTGTAGTATAGTTCAGTCTTCAAGTAGAACTTTCCCCAATTTTCTGAGAAACTGCCAAACTGATTTTCAGTGTAGTTGTACAAGTTTGGAATCCAGCGGTAATGAAGGAGTGTTACCCTTGCTTCACATCCTCATCAGCATCTCATGATATACTATTCATTGAATTTTTATCTTAGTCATTGTGATTAGTGTAAGATGGAATCTAAGTGTTGTTTTGATTTGTATTTTGTGATGACAAAGACTTTGAGTTTTTTTGTATTTCATCATTTATTTAGATGTTGAAGCTCTCACACTAAGTTTTTACAAGCTGGTAAACAGTGACAAATTATTTCTCCCAAAGCCCTATAATCACACATTCCCAAACAGTATAAATATATGGTTGAAATAACATCAATAAACATCACCATTTTATCAATTATACAATAAAACAAATGATCAAGCATATTATCAAAAGGCATATAAAATATTTCTGCTCAGTTCATTAACAGTTTCTACTTTTTCCTTATTGCAAGAGATTTGGAAGAGAAGGGTTAAACTATAATTAAAACAAGTTGGAAAAATTCTCATAGGTATGTAAACACAAGAATTTCAGAAATTTTGATTAAGAATTAGTTACAACATGTATTTCTACCTCTTAAAAATAGTTACTAAATTAAGAGCATACATTTGTAAGGTTGACTGGCAAGTATTTATAATAGAGTTTGGTACTATTTCCATTTAATAATAATATAATAATAATAGGGTCTTCCCTAGGTCTTGTGTTTTTACTAGCTATGGATTTCTTGGCCAGGAATAAAGTTGTTAGATTCATATATTACATATGTATATATGTGATAGGTATTTTGATAGGTATATGTATATATGTCTATATACCGACCTAAGAATCTTTCTATATGCAAATATAGCCATTACTCATCTAAATTTCATTTATCTATTATCTATCAATCTATTTAAAAGTATTTTCTGAATAGAACTCCCTTTATTCCCAGAATTAAGGCCAATGATTGACAAGTTGAAATTTATATAACTAAAATGCTTCAGCACAGCTAAAGAAACGAAAATTAAGTGAAGTGCCAAGGACCAGCCTTAGCTTGCAGAGAAGATCTGAGGAGTGGGCATTTGGGAGTGATGAATGAATAACCTGAAATTGTGGGTTATAGGCTGATGGTCTATGTTCTGTTCAAGACAGCTTTCCATACAGCTATCTCTTGAGATAGCTCTCTTTTCAATTCCAAAAACTCTCTGGATAGCTCCTCTTTTGTAGATCCAAACCCCAGTTTTTATTTACACATCAATTTAGTCTTTACTGTAGTTTGCCTTATGATCATCCCATGAATGAGGTTGCAAGACCAGAGCCCTGTGATTCTTAGATAGAGCTAGCAAGCCCTTTTTTATATTGCAAATGAATTCAGAGTTCTCCCTGTCTTTGTTAAGTACACACAATAAATTTGCTGGGTGGGAACTTGCTCTAAGATTGGATTGCCATTGCTATCACAATTGGGGCTAACCTAGCTTTGTCTCAGGCTGACCTAGAACTCAGAAATCTGCTTGCTTTTGTAACTGCCAGATAAGTATGTTCACAGTGCAGATTCTTCTGTTCTTTGGGTTCTGCAAACTTCTTTATACAGCTCATATTGCATCCTTATATTTTGCATAGTTGAGAAGTTATAGTTTTATACCTCATGTTTTCAGAATTTTTTCTCATAGGCTTAAAGGGCGATTCTGAAGGTCTCAGATTTTACCATTTTACTATTATCCACACTCTCACCTCACTGACCTGTGCTGTCTCTAATTATCATAGAATCATTAACTTAGTCAGAGAGAGCCTCAAAGGAGAACCATGAAAATATGTACATCATTATACAAACAAGCCTTATGACCACAGCAACACTCCTAGAGATCCATTTCCTGCTAGCTCTGTTCCAGGGTCAGGAACATTGTCACACTGTCCCTTGAACAGACCATGCCAGACTCAATAATGAAGAGGAAATCCCAAAGAATGGGAGAGGATCTTTGATAGCTTTATTTGTGACAGAGAATTAAATATCTAAAATTTATTTTTAAAAAAATGACAAGTTAAATGATAACAAAAATAACCCATTCAAGAGATGGCTTTAGGATCTCAAACAACTTTGAGAAGTCATCTTGCTACAGTCATATGGCAAATATCACCAGTGAAATTGACAGAAAGTATAGCAGGGAAATAAGAAACGTCATTCATGTTTTCAAGATTGTAAACTGGTATGGAAATCAGTGGGGAAGATTCTCAAAAACTAAATGTACCATATGACACCATATGTACCATATGCCAGCTCTACTGGCATATGGACAAAGAACTCACTAACATACCCAATACTGTCAATCATTGTTCTATTCGCAATATAAATGAAATGTAAACACCCTAAATATTTTTGTATTGCTTGCTTGAAATCCTGAGTTTCTAACAGGTACTCAAGTACTGAATATGTTGTTATTTGAAATAAGTTAAAGAAGGACTTATCCATTTCATTAAACCCTTGTGTCTAATTAGATGTAAATTTAATACATGAATTTAATTATGTTGTTTCTTTGACATGTATAACACTTCCTTTCTTTGATAACAACCTCTCATCATTCCTGATTGAAATATTGGAAAACTAGGTCCAAAATCAATCTTTGATATTTTGGGTTTACTTTTTATCAGTAATTTTCTATCGGTACTTCAGTTCAACATACTTCTCATGTGAATTATTGTGGTTTAGGTTTGCATTTTCTTACAAGATAGGTATATGAAGTTAAAATGTAAGTCAACAAGATTTATTCTATAGAATAATAAGAAGCATAAATTTCAGGAAATACTATATGTGGGTTTATAATATTAAGCATCTATTAATAATGCATACATAATATACTCTACATGTTATAATTCCATAGATTACAAATGTAATGATTGTGGGAAACCCTTTACCCATTCCTCAAGTCTTAAATTTCACCACAGAAGCCATACAGAAGACAAAACTTACAAATGTGATAACTGTGAGAAAAGCTTTATGCAGTCCTCAGATCTTACAGGACATTACAGAATACATACTGGAGTCAAACCTTACAAATGTAACGAATGTGGGAAATACTTTACCCATTCCTCAAGTCTTAAATTTCACCATAGAAGCCATATAGAAGACAAAACTTACAAATGTGATAACTGTGGGAAAAGCTTTATGCAGTCCTTAGATCTTACAGGACATTATAGAATACACACTGGAGTCAAACCTTACAAAGAAAGGTAATGAATGTGGCATGGCTTTTACCTGATCCTCATCTCTCCAAGTTCATCAAAGAATCCATACTGGGAAACAACCTTATATGTGTAATGAATGTGGAAAATCCACTTCCTGCTCCTCAAATTTTCATTATGGTAAAGGATTTCCCACATTCATTACATTTGTAAGGTTTGTCTCCAGTATGGAGTCTGTTGTGCCTTTTTAGATCTGAGGACTGTATAAATCTTTTCGCACAGTTACTACATTTGTAAGTTTTGTCTCCAGTATGGATTCTGTGATGAGCTTTAAGAGCTGAGGAATAGGTAAAAGATTTCCCATATTCATTACTTTTGTAAGGTTTGTCTTCTATGTGGATTCTGTAGTGATTTTTAAGATCTGAGGACTGTATAAAGCTTTTACCACAGTTATCACATTTGTAAGGTTTGTCTCTTGTGTGGATTCTCTTATGAATGTGAAGATTTGAAGACCAGGTAAAATATTTACCACATTCATTACATTTGTAAGGTTTGTGTCCTGTGTGTATCCTTTGGTGAACTAGAAGATTTGATGACTTGGTAAATGAGTTCCCACACTTATTAGATTTATGAAGTTCCTGTTTAGTGTGTATTCTGTGGTGAGCTTGAAGTTTTGAAGACCGAGGAAATGATTTCCAACATTCCTTACAACTATAACGTTTCTTTGGAGCACAAATTCTGTGAGGGCTTTGAAGAACTGAATACTGAGCAAAGAACTTGCTGCATTGCACACATCGCCGTGATTTCCCTCTAGTTTGAAATATCATAAGGCCTGAGGGTTTACTGGAATATTTCTCTGGAGTTTCAAATTTTGAGTGTTTTTCTTCATCTGATAAATTTGAATGTCCCAAGAGATTTACAACATTGGAATAACCATGCATAGGAACTTTGACTTTCTGAGTTCCCTCTCCATTATGGCTTGAATTATATTGAATGATATTTGAATTAAAATTCAAGGCTCTATCATATCCTGAGGTCTGGAAATGCTGGTTTATAATATCTTTCATATTGTCTCTCTCTAAGTATAATTATTCAATTAAGGCATTCCTGTATGCATCACATGTGAATCCGTTGGCATCTCCTTTAGTCTATGTTCCATTACAAACCTGAAGAATTAAGGATTCATTTAAAAGGTCATCCTTCCAGTCATTTGTATGAAGTTTCTCTGTTGTATGGTCCTGCTGTTACAAAGATGACTGAGAGCAGTGATTAGAGATGGCCTGTCTACTACTATGGTTATAGAGATTTTCTGGAATACATTTACTTATCTCATTTTTTCCTGGAAATGTTTCATGAAAAGAAACATATAATATGATATTGCATTGGTATAAAATCCCTCCATGTTGATTGTTTTGGTAATATTTCAGAAAAGGGTTCTTAAAATAGCCTATGTTAGTATCAGTTAATCTGTTTTAATTTCCACAGGGACCTCCCATATGATATGTTCCAAGTTTCGCTGCATACATGGACATTTTCTTATGTTGATCTAGATGGAGGAACTTGTCAATAAGTAGATTTAACTGTTGAGGGGACTGTAATAAATGGTTTGAGAAATATCTTTCACATTGATGATATTCAGTAATTTTTTCTCTTCTCCAAAATCTCCCTTGTTCATAAAGTTTTGAAGTACTCTATAATACCATACTACTTGATAAATATTTCATGGAAGTGGGTTTATTTACCCAAATATCACTGTTTAATGTTTTTCTATTTCTCTGTAGGACAGAGATGCATTTCAAAACTTGTATAAATTTTCCTAGAGAAGCCTTCAACTGTAAATAGAGGAGTGACCCAGGCAGAGTTCTCTGAGGAACGGCTAGAACTTCTTTATACTTTTTAGAAATGAAACAGATGGTTTTGCCAGCAGATCATTTTCATAATCACATATTTCAAGCTCCTCACTGCCACCTCTATATTCCCAGAACTTCTTTCTATGTAAGTCCAAAAGACCACTAAGTACAAGTCTTTGTGTTACTTCTTTCTGAAAATAATTTTGTGTACATATCTTTGGGAGTAGCTTCTTGGTATGATCAGAATACAATGCTGAAAGAAATAAAGTAAATTATTATGTGTATTTTGGAGTTAGGTGAAAATAATATACATGCATAATGCATAAAATAGCACTAAAGCAAGGATTACAGCAGAAGTTTATAACACAGAAGTACAGCAACATTGTTCCATGGAAACAAATGTCATAAATGTAATGGGTGTTTGAACATATTTTATCAAGTATATGACATATTTTGTAATATATATGCAAGTCATCAGAATAACAGATAACTTGAAGCAGAATTGTTGCAAATATCAACTGTTAATAATTTTTTTCTCCTCAATGTGAATCGCAATTATCAATACGGACAAAAATCATCTTACAATCACTTGAAACAATGGATATAAAATCACAGAGAATATTTATAAGGAAAGAAACATAAAAACATTTAAGAGTCTCATGTCAGGCATATAAAATAGATTTAAATTATTTCTCAAATCCTATGGAAAATTTGCTGAGAAAGATAAATTCCATAAAATCCCAAGAATTCTTAAACATGTTAAAAGTCTTAGTGTGTATAAAGTCAATTTTCCCTCCACATTACCATGTAAAACTTTATGTCAAATTAAAATATGAAGTTATGGATCAGAATTTTGAACAGTCCCACATTATTTTTGAAATATAATTCAGAATTGAGGATCTACACCTAATTCCCTGAGCCATTGATCTGCCTGCATCTTTGAAGGCATGCTGCCACCCACATCAACCTTGTGAGACCCCACACCCTAATCCACCGCCAGCTCGGTTCCCTGGCAAACATAGTAGCTGTGAGTTCTATTCCATCAGCTTCATGCTGCATCTTCCAGTCCACACAACTACCTGCAATCCCAGATGCCTGCAGCCATCAGAAACCACAAGCTCTGCCTGCATCCTCAGAGGCCTACTGGCACCCTGGATAAACAGAGGTATGAAGTCATGAGGTACTATGACCTCTGACTGCAATCCTGGAAACTTGTTGCCACCCAGAGCAACCCAGCTCTACCTAAAATCCCAGAGACCTGCAGCTATCAGGAACTACCAGGCAACGCCAATACCAGGGACAATCAGATGGCTAAAGGACATAGTAAGAACATAATAAAAAAATGCAGGGCAATATGGTACCACAATAACACACCTATCCTACCACAGTAAATCCTGTTTATCCTAGCAAACCTGAAAGACAAGAAAATGAGCTTGAATCTAATCTTATGATAATGACAGAGATGCTTAAACATTAAATGAATAAATCTTTTAAAGAAATACATGAAAATAAAATCAAATATGTAGAGGATCATAATGAATAAATGCTAAGAAATACAGGAAAATAAAATCAAACAGGCAAAGAAAAGAATAAAAAGGTTCAACATCTGAAAAGAGAAATAGAAGCAAAGAAGAACAATTGAATTGAGGCAAATCTGTAAAACCTAGGAAAGAAAAAAGGAGCTCCCTGTTGTGGGAGGTATTTGAAATGATGGCAGCCTCCTGGCTGCCAACTCTAAGTTCCTGCACTAATGCTGGCATCTGTGGTGCAAAGAGGACGATCAGCTTCCAGTTCAAGCACCATATTGGCAGAATGTAGCATTACTGGAGGCCACCTTGGACCAGCAGGGTATTTTCATCTCAACAGGCTCTCAGACCACACTAGCCTCATGCCAGTGTCGTCTACCCCACGGCCAGCTGCAACACCACCCAACAACCAAGTAAATCAAAACTCTAGATACTTAAAGTTAACCAATTGATTTATATATTAGCAAATGCTCAATACACAAGATACTCACACAATTGTTATCCCAATTATCTAACCTTGGTATGAATAACTACTTGAGACTGCTAGAGACATGAGAGTATATATCTGCAGCCATCTTGCCTCTTTTCTGTTCCTCCTCCTCTCTCCTAGTTCTGCCTCCCTCTTCCCTATCAAATAAGAGGGCTCTCACTGCAAATACATTGGGCAGGAAATTTCTGCCACAGCTACATATACAAATATCACCAACAGAATACAAGACATAGAAGAGAAAAATCTCAGGTATAGCAGATACAATAGAAGTACAAACATTTGTTAAAGGAAATGCCAAATCCAAATTATTTCTAACACAAGACTTGCAGGATTTGGGAAACTATGAAAGGACCAAATCTATAATCAACATGCATAAAAGATAGAGAGGATTTCCAGCTCAAAGATACAGAAAATAGTTTCAACAAAATCATGGAAGAATATTTCTCTAATCTAAAGAAAAATACCAACTTAGATAAGGACAAGCGAGTCATAGGCAGAGTCATAGTGACTTGTCCCCTGAACCTTCACCCAGCCGATACCCGGTTCTGATGATATCTGTATTCCCCCTGAACACCCACACTCCAGTGTCATTCCCTTCCCCACATCCTGCCTTTCTGTGTTTATAACCCCTGTGTGAATGAATTATGATTTGAGAAAAAAAAAATTTTAAAAACTAGATCCCTTAAAAAATATATATATAAAGCTTACAGAACACCAAATAGATTGGATCAAAAAAATACTCATACCACATAATATCCAAAAGACAAATTGTGTAGAACAAAGAGAGAATATAAAATGCTACAAGACAAAAAGTCCAAGTAATATATAAAGACAAACATCAGAATGACACCCAAATTCTCAACAGAGAATCTAAAAGCCAAAAGGGCTTGGACAAGAGACGTCAGCCCAGAAATTATCCTCTGAAGCACTGAGTCACCATTGATGGGGAAAACTAAAAATTCCATGAAAAAAAACACAAATAAAAAAGAATCTTTCTATAAATCCAGCCCAATAGATGATACTAGAAGGAAAACTCAAACACTAGGAGAGAAATTATACCCAGGAAAAGAAATTAATAATTCATACCAGAAAAAAAAACAAAAAAGAGAATCTCTCTTGTACACACACACACACACACACACACACACACACAATACCACCAAAATCAAAATAGTAGGAATTAACATTCATTGGTCATTAATATCTCTCAACATAAATGGATTCAATACCCTTATAAAAAGACAGAGGCTAACCAGAGTGGATGTGTGAACAGGATAAATCATTTTGCTGCATACACAAACCACACCTGAGCAACAAAGACAGGTACTTCATCCGAGAAAAGTGCTGGATAAAAAGGTTTTCCAAGCAAATAAATCCAAGAAACAAGCTGGAGTAGCCATTTCTATATAATAAAACAAGCATTCAACAAAACAAAAAAAATCAAAACAGATGGGGAAGAACACTTTATATTCATCAAAGGAAAAATCCACCAGATGATGTCTCAATTCTGAACTTCTATGCTGCAAATGAACCCACATTCATCAAAGAAACATTACTGAAGCTCAAAACATACATTGAACCTCATACACTCCTCTCTGTCACCAATGGGCAGATAATCAAAACAGAAACTAAACAGGAATAATGAAACTAGCAGACATTATGAATCAGATGGCCTTAACAGATATATAAAGAGCATTTCACACAAAAGAATATACATTCTTCTCAACAGATCACAGAACCTTCCTCACTATTGACCATACACTTGGTCACAAAGCATGCATCAACAGATAAAAGAGTGAAATAAATATCTGGCATATTTTCAGCGCACTTTGGATTAAAGCTGAACTTCAACAGAATACAGGAATGCCTACAAACTGATAAAAATTGAATAATTCTCTAATCAATGATCACAGGGTCAAAGAAGAAACAAAACATTTTATAAAACTTTTTAAAATTCACTGAAAGTGAAGGGAAAATATGCCCAAACTTATGAGACATAATGAGAGCAGTGCTAAAAAGAAAGCTTATAGCAGTAAATGCCTTCTTAAAGACAATAGACACATCACATACTAGCAAATGAAAACACACCTGAAAGCACTAGTACAAAAAGAAGCAAACACACCAAAGAGGAATAGAGGGCAGGAAATAAACAAACTTATGGATAAAAGCAAACGTTTAGAAACAACGATAACAACACAAAGAATCTAGGAATCCAAGAGCTGGTTCTTGTCAACAAGATAAACAAATTCTGACAGAAACTACTGAAAACCAGAGACAATATCCCAAGAAAACAATATCAGAAATTAAAACATAGACATTAACAGACACTGAAGAAATATAAAGAACCATTAACTCTTACTTCAAAAGTCTGTACAGTACAAAATTGGAAAATATAAATGAACTGAAAGATTTTCTGGATAGACTCCACTTACCAAAGTAAAATTGAGACCAGGTAAACAGTCTAACTTAGGAAATAGAAGCAGTCACTAAAATCTTACAATAACAGAAAGCTCAGTGCTAGATAATTTTAGCAGAGAATTCTATCAGAATTTCAAAGAAAAGCTAATAGGAATACTCATCAAACTATGCCACAAAACAGAAATTGAAAGAACATTGCCAAGCTCTTGTTGCAGGGACACATACACCTGATACCTAAACCATACAAGGATTCAACAACCAAAGAGAATTTCAGACCACTATCCATTATAATCACTGAAGCAAAAATACTCACTAAAATACTCGCAAACCAAATCCAAGAAGACATCAAAAAAATATCCAACATAATCAAATAAGCTTCATCTCAGACATGAAAGCATGATTCAATATGTGAAAATTGATCAATGTAATCTAACATATAAACAAACTGAAAGAACAAACAGTATGATTATCACATTGGACACTGAAAAATCCTTTGACAAAATACAACACTCCTTCATGTTAAGGTCTTGGATAGATCAAGGACATACAGCTTAACATATGAAAGGCAATACAGAAAAAAATCAATAGCCAAAATCAAATTAAATAGTGGGACTATAAAAGAATCAGGGAAAAGGTCAGGCTATACTTGCTTCTCCTTATCTCCTCAATATAGTAATTGAAGTTCTAGTTAGAGCATGAAATAAGTGAAAGAGATCAGGAGATTGTAAAAGAGGAGGGATGGTGTCATCAACCCACCTTTAAAGTTTTGACCCAGAGTGCTCCTGTCTAAAGAAATGCAGGGACAAAAATGGAGAAGATACTGAGGGAAAGAAGGTTTAGTGACCAACCCTAATTGAGATACATCCCATGGAAGGGCATCAAACTGTGATATTATATTACTGATTCCATATTGTGCTTGCAGACAAGAGCCTAGCATGGCTATACTCTGAGAAGTTCAGTATAATAGCAGCTGACAAAGACAGATGCAGATACGTAAAGCCAATCATTGGTCTAAGGTCCAGAATGCCTATAGAAAAACTAGGGAAAGGATTAAAGGAGCTGAAGGGGATTGGAATCGTATAGGAAGATGAACAATGTCAACTAACCCTGAACCCTGGGAGCTCCCAGACGAAGTCACCAACTGAGGATCATATACGTGGTCTGAGGCCCCTGGCACATATGTAACTGAGGACTACCTTGTCTGGCCTCAGTGGGAGAGAGTGTGCCTATTCCTGTAGAGATTTGATCTTCCATGAAAGGAGAATGTGGGGAGAGGGGAACAACCTCTCAGAGGCAAAGGGATGGTGTATAGGGTGAAGAAATCTGGAAGGAAGCATGGGCTGTAACATTTGGGATGTGAATAAATAAAATAATTTTTAATTCATTTTTTTTCACTTTCTTTTTTTTAAATAATTTATTTTTTATTTCTTTTTTTTGAACATGAAATGCTTTTTTATAGCATGTTTTACAAGGGGAGGGAGTAAGAGGGGCCAGGTGGTGGAAAAGTACAAAATCTTCTTGGCCTGTGCCTTGAAACATGTTATGGTCTATATGGTACACTGCCTTGAATTATGATCTACCTGCTGTTCTTCAGAAGATATGGTACACTGCTTGAGTTATGGTCTCCCTGCTATTCTTAAGATGATATGGTACTCTGCTTTGAGTCTATCTGCAGTTGCTAAGCAGGATCTTGCAGTTGCCAAGCTTCAGAGGACATTGTGCAGGTGGGGAAAGGTAGGGGGTGAGGGTAAGGGCGAGGGTCCTGGCTTCTGGCATCTCCCCCTTCTCTGTTTAGTTAGAGAAGGCATCTTATGATCAATCCCAACTATGTGAATTTTGAATTTGGATGTCTAATTATGGGGGGGTCTTAGACAAGTTCACAACCCCAAAACACTGATGTGAGACGAGTCACATCGATGGTCGAAGGCTTTAGGCTGTCGACGATGGGCAACGTCAAGGGACTCTGATGTGGGTGAAAGGAGGGTGAGAGCCCTGTCTTAGGCCATGTAGGCTGCACCCACTCCCAGCACCACACACTCCTTTTCAGCTGCATTGGGTGGGCCCCTGGGAAGTGGACCTACAATAATCCCATCATTGGGCTAACTCACAGCCATCCTAGTCCCTTGTAAATGTTCAAGTTTCCAACCATTTGTCAGTTTGGGGTGTAATATTGTCATAAAGGAAGGCTCCCCAATGTTAGCGGCCATATCAAGGGCGGCCTTGGTTTCGGAAAAAGCCAATTTTTGTTGTGGTGATCAAGAGGCCAAGCTCTCTAGCGAGAGAAACGAGGGCAAAGCCAGGCATACCAGGAACCCTTCTGGAGGGCGTGGAAGTCTAGGGGTCGACCGTAGGGGGAGGCAGGGGAGCTGGCAGCTCTGTCAGTCTCCTGCGGAGTCACTTCTGGATCCTCTGCAATTTTCGGCTGATGGTAATGAACTTCAGCCGTCTTCTTGATGGCAGCATCAACCTGGTTCCGTGGATGACAGGTCGTGGGCAACGATCTCTGTCTCGCTCAATCTTGATGTCGTGCGCACATCCTCTCAATGAGGGTCCGTCCAGAGGGGTCCGTGCCTCGAGCCCCACGTCTGGGTGCCACTTGACCCGACCGGCAGGTCCTAGTTATTCGTGGGGGCGAGGAGGACTGCAACCTGCTATTCTTCAGAAGATATGGTACACTGCTTGAGTTATGGTCTCCCTGCTATTCTTCAGATGATATGGTACACTGCTTTGAGTCTATCTGCAGTTGCCAAGCAGGATCTTGCAGTTGCCAAGCTTCAGGGAACCTTGTGCAGGTGGGAAAAGGTAGGGGGTGAGGGTAAGGGCGAGGATCCTGGCTTCTGGCCCATCTGGATTAGAACTTCTAATAGCAGGCATCACGGGTGATTCATTTTTACCTGGAAAGAAAATAGAAGGGGATTCTCAGGGAGATTTCTCTTCCCTGGATGTAAATTGTTATTCATCGTATTTATGGTTGGGCCTGACTTTGTGAGAGTATCTATTTTTTTTCATTAATATTTGTGGTAGCCGGTTAGCTGCGCCTTCTGTGGTATTGGACAGGCATATCAGTCCTCGGCTCCATAAGGGAACTGGGTCTGGGGCATTCCCGTTACGGGTATGAGGGTCCTTCCCCATATCTGTGGCAAAGTTTTGTTGGTCTTGGTGGTGCCCGAGGTCACCAACATGGTCAGCAAGAGATTTGCCATGAGCTTTCAGCTTTAGAGAGAGAAAAGTGAACAAGGCATGATGGAGAGTATTTCAGGGGGACTCCTTCTGAGGGGGTACCGTTCCCCCTCTTTTGTTTTTAAAGCCAATTTTTCAGAGTTCTTGTAAAATCAGGGCAGAAGCGCCAACAGTTGCTCCTTCCACACTCAGAGAGTCATGAAGACCTTATTTAAGGATATGTACATCTATATTAATAATCTTTTGTCAAAGGACTTTTATAGCACCACTGACAATTAATCAGACTATATGATATATCGATTAGAAATAGCTTTTTCTACTTTTTGTGAGATTACCTCTCTTCTGTCAATTAACTGTTGAGGAAGTTTACCTCTCTCTTGAGAATATTGAACAGAGATTTAAGTTCTTTTGTGGAGAGCTTAAAATAGGATCTTAGCCAATTTGCAACTCCTAGAAACTTTTGAAATTAATTTAAAATAAGTAAACTCCCTTTTTTAAAAAATCCTTTATCTGTGTGGGTTTTTTATTGGATATTATACGTATTTACCTTTCAATGTTATCTCCTTTCTCATTCTCCCCCAAGATCCCTTATCCCATACCCCCTCCTCCTAATTTTTGTGATGGTGTGCTCCAAACATCCTCCCAGTCCCATCTCCCTGCTCTCGAATTCCCACACAGTAGGGGATCCAAACTTTCGGGGACCTTGGCCCTCCACTTTCACTGGAGTCTAACAAGGTCACCCTCAATTCCCTATACAGGTGCGTGAGTCCCTCCCTTTGTGCTCTCTGGTTTAGACTTTGGGAGTTCTGGTTGAAACTTTTGATACTCCTTCTAGAAAGGACCAACGCATTCATACTTTGGTCTTCCTTCTTCTATGTGAGTTTTATGTGGTCTATATGTAGATTCTTAGAAATTGTGAGCTTTTGGGCTAATATCCACTTATCAGTGAATGCATACCATGTATGTTCTTTTGAGATTGGGTCATCTCACTCAAGATGAAATTTTCCAACTCCATCCATTTGCCTAGGAATTTTGTGAACTCATTGTTCTTAATAGCTGAGTAGTACTCCATTGTATAAATGTACCACATTTTCTGCATCCATTCTTCTGTCGAAGGGCATCTGGGTTCTTTCCAACTTCTGGCTATTATAAATAAGGCTGCTATGAACATGGTGGAGCACGTGTCCTGTTGTATGTTGAAACTTCTTTTGGGTATATGCCCAGGAGTGTTATAGCTGGGTCCCCAGGTAACACTATGTTCAATTTTCTGAGATACCGCCAGACTGCCTTCCATAGTGGTTGTACCAGTTTACAATCCCACCAACAGTGGAGGAGTGTTCCTCTTTCTCCACATCCTCGCCAACATGTGCTGTCACATGTGTTTTTGATCTTAGCCATTCTGACTGGTGTGAGGTGGAATCTCAGTGTTGTTTTCATTTGCATTTCCCTGATGACTAGCGATGCTGAACACTTCTTTAGGTGCTTCTCAACCATTTGAACTTCCTCAGTTGAGAATTCTTTATTCAGCTCTGTGCTCCATTTTTTAATAGGGTTCTTTGATTGTCTAGAGTCTAATTTCTTCAGTTCTTTGTATACCTTGGATATTAGCCCTTTATCAGATGTAGGGTTGGTGAAGATCTTTTCCCAATCTGTTGGTTGCCGCTCTGTCCTATTGACTGTGTCCTTTGCTTTACAGAAGCTTTGCAGCTTTATGAGGTCCCATTTGTCAATTTTTGGTCTTAGAGCACAGGCCATTGGTGTTCTGTTCAGGAACTTTTTCCCTGTGCCTATGTATTCCAGGCTTTTTCCAAGTTTCTCTTCTATTAGTTTCAGTGTGGCTGGTTTTAGGTGGAGGTCCTTTTTTAATTCATTTTTAAAAAGAAAATAAAGGTAAAATATTGCTATTCACAGATTATATAACAGTTTATGTAAATGAGTACAAAAACATTGTCAGAGAACTCCTACAGCTAAAATTACCTTCAGTAAAGTGGATGGTTACAAAGTTAACTCAAAAAAAATCAGTAGCTCTCCTTTCTCTTATTGCTAATGGGCTAATGAAGAAATAAAGGAAACAACTAATTTCAAAATAACCAGAAGTAAAATAAAATATCTTGCTTTAACTCTAACTATACAAGGGAAATACCCATGTTACAAGAAGTCTTTATATAAAGTGAATAAATTAATAAAGAAAATAAAAGTACTTTTTCAGCTGAACTAGAAATATCACATTCATCATCCTTTCTTTTCCTCCATCATCTCTAAGGAAACATTCTGTTTTCCTCACCTTCCTTCTCAAGTTGAAATCCTTTATTTCCCTTTTCCTTTGATTATATTTGAGGTACCTACATATGTGTATGTGTGTGTGTGTGTATGTGTGTTCGTGTGTGTGTGTGTGTGTATCTTTTAGCTACGTGTATTTACAATTACATAAAAACATCTCTGTGAATGGGTTTTTGTTGCTTGTGATTATATATTGCTTAAGCAGTGAGTGTTCCGCATTAGAACACCCATAAAGCTGACCCTACATAGTGAGAAACTAATCCTGATTTTCCTAAACTTCACTAGTTTGGTAGAATTAAGTGGGTAGTGATAGGGACAAATAGAGGTAACAAAATAGGAAAGGGGGGGGAGTTTCTAAACTGGAACAGGCAAAAAATCAATATAAAAAAAGAGGCAAGATTTTTGACAAATAATAAAAACTGTAGTTTTGCTAAAGCCACATAAATATATTGTTTTATATGTACTTAAAATTATACAAAGTACATATGTGTGTATGTGTATATGATATATATGTGTAGATGTTACATAACTTAGAAGGCATAAATATAATATATACATATATATGTTTTATGTTACTATAGATGACAATACTATTAAAAGTAAAAGGAACCACAGGCCAACACAAATCTAATTATAAATCTGAAAAACATCCTGTCAAGTTTTATATATAAAATTATTGTTAAATAATAAGGATACTTAGACATTATCTATTCTATACATATCATCTAAAAATCATTAAATGTCTTATTACTCTAGATGTACTTTTTAAACATTTTTTGTATATCTATGGAGAAAATGGACAACCTTCTATTGCTCTTGATTTTAGTGGAATTGCTTTGAGAGTCTCTTCATGCAGAAGGCTGTTGTCCTCAAGCTGGTTATAAACCACCTTTACTATCCCTAGACTGTCAAGAACCATAACATAATGATGATGTATTTTGTTAAAGGCCTTTTCAGAGTCTGCCAAGATTATCCTGTGGTTTCTATGTTGTAGTTGTTAATTCACTTTATTACTTTTATTGTTTAACTTATGTTGAACTATCTGCATCTCTGGAATGAAATCAACTTAAAAATGGTAGATAATCATTTATATATGATTATAGTTAATTTTCAAAATACCTAACTGCAAATTTTAGCTTCTATATACATACAGGATGCTGAGACACACATCTTTGTTTGGTTTTTCAAACTCATAGTGGCTTACTAAAAAGAAAAGAAATAGAAACGTTCCTTGAGTTTCTACATTGAAGACAAACTTAAAAATCTAGGTTTTAGTTCTAACTTGATGGTCTATTAAAACTCTGCCCTGAATCCATCTGGCCATGGGCTTTCTTTAGTTGCAAGGCTATGATTACACCTTCTTTTTTCATTAGAAAATTTGTGTTGGCTTACAGGGTCAATTTCATCTTGATTCAATGTTTGTAAGCCATAAATACAACATTCCTAAAGATTTCATAAAATGTTTCATCCCTCTGGGTGCCAAATTTTTTTAAATAACTGGATGGAGCTAGGAATAATCAATAAGAATGTGGTACTTCAAGAAAACAAACAATGCAAGGATTGTTTCATGTGCTAGGTTAGTGTTTAAGATTTGGGTATATCTTTTATATTTCAAAAATCTATGGTGGCTAGGTAGCAAGTTAGAGACCAGAATACATGTGTTTATTTTTTCATAGAAGTAAAAATAAAAGAAAGTGTCATAAAGGAGAAATAAGGTCAAGATTAGATCAAAAGATAGCACACAGAATAGAGAAGAACCATTATGGAGAACAAAACAGTACAGGCCAATTTTTAAAGTTACTTATGTACTGGCTTTATATGTAGGGGTATACATGTAATCAGGGATGCCCTGTAGAATACTTTTTCTATCAGGTGTCTTCTGGGTAATGAATTCAAGTAGTAAGATTGCAATGCAAGCAGCTCTAACTTCACTATTTCTCTGGTTCACACTAAATATTGTTTAATGCCATATGGAAAACTACTATTACAAAAGCCTCTTAACACATTAATGTATGAAATGTAGTTTAAATGACATTGCCACAAATTAGAACAGACAATACAAAGCTAAGTGTCACATGACGCTACACATAGCACATAGTACAAGGAATGGGTTGTAACTTTTTGAATTATAGGCCAAAGGACCTGAAGTCCACTGAAACAACACAGGTAATTTCATACACATTTATTTTCACTCCAAAATGGAGGATATGTGACCACTGCAAAGACAGCAAATGCGTAAAGCAGCAGAAGTATTGTGCTGGATATTGAACTGGATTTTTCACATCTACTGACTTACATTCTTAGTATTTTTTAAATACTACTTGTCTATAGGAGGACAAAATTTATTATTAGTCTCAACCAGCTATTTAACCTGTGATGTGCAATGCTGACATTCCTATAACATATGCTCACTGGTGTAAATGACACCATAAATGCTTTGGTAGTAGTACCTTACCACTGTTTGATTGGCATCATGGTGACTCTGCAAGGTAAGACCTATATCTGACACTGTTTATGAGGCCAATAATCTGAGACTAAACTCTTACTAGGTTCTATATTAAAATCTATTATTATTCCTACGAATAAAAATCATAATAATATGACTCTTAAAGATATATTGCTTTTCCAGTAGTTCTGTGCATCACTCAACCCTCAATAGAGAAGCTTAATATGGAGTCCAACAATTGGAAAATTTTAGAAATTGAGATACTTGGGAGCACTGGTTCTTATGTAGTTATCCTTATCACACCCCTCCTATCAATGCTCAGGGGTAAATGCAGGAGACAGAAGGATTGTAATGAGCAGAGGTAGTGAATGATGCTAGATAAACAACATTTCCACACACAACAAGAGTAATACCATATATAAACTCACTGAGAATGTGATACCATCCACTAGACCACTACAAGTTCTGGGCAGATAAAACCTGAGCTTTGAGAAGGGGAAATGGGTAGAAAGTATCACACAAGGTAAGAACCTATCCATCACACATAGATTTTTGGAGATGGAACACAAGTTTTATTCTACAGTATAACATTGGTTCTATTAAAAATATTTCATGGATTATGTTAAGGAAAATTTGCCAGCACAAATCTAGCTCCATGCTTAAATACATTTATTTTGTTTTTGTAATAGTTTTTCTTTGTGACCCGCGCAATCGTCTCGCCAGCAAGAACGCACGCGGACGCCAGGATCCTTCTGCAGCAAACGTTTATTGCGATGTGAAGAGGAAGACCCCGGGCCCCGAAAAGGCACTGCTTATATACCCCTGGAGCGGCGTATTCATATCTGATTGGCTGCTTGCTCAGGAACACATATTACGCCCCGGGATGGGCCGTGATTTGGCACACTTTTACCATAGCACATGCGCGGTTTACTTGTTTACTTGGAGGAACACCAGATGCCAGCGCCATCTTGTAATGGCGAATGCTGTCAGCACAAGCCGCGGCTTTCCACATCTCCCGCTTTTTGTTTTATTAAGATGGAACTGCCCTTGGCCTGTCTAGCATGGTACCAATCATGGCTCAAACTCAAGCCCAATCAAGCAAATTCCATCTTGGGGGAATAAGCGATCAAGGACTGATAGTTTAAGACAGTCTCCCTTACCCTACCAGGTGCAATGGAAACAAGTCCTCTGGGTGCAAGGGCTAGGGGAAACAGAGAGAGATGCAAACACCCATCCCTGTGCAATGGAGCCATCTCCCAGGGGTGCAAGGGCTGTTTGCCTCAAATTCAGGTACCACAGCTACACAGACAAGGACCAGCCAGGCCAAGACTACTCACCGACCCAGTGCAATGGGCAAATCCCTTGGGGTGCAACAGCTGAGGAATCTGTCTACTGGCTATTTCTTTAACATGGATAACCAAATTTCAGGAGATGAACCTTGTTCTAGGGCTGCAAGTGCTTGGGTAATAACGACCTTGTCACGTTTTTGTTGAGCTCTGAGTTTGCAGACCAACCATAGCATGAACACTAATCCGCAACATAGGACTGCACCAAACAGGCCTACTCCCACCCACTCTTAAAAGAAAGAGAAATCTGAAGAGATCCAGGAGGAGAGACCCTCAGTCAGGGACAGATCCACACGTGTCGAGTTGATGGCCACCACAGCCACTCTCAAATTTTTGAGTGTCTCTTCAAAGTTTTCTGACCAATTTCCTGCAAGATATTGAGACAATTTCCTGGACAGATTAGCTGCACTATGTCTGACTGGTATGGGTTTTTGAAAGGCAGATAATATGGCCCATCGTTGTTCCCCTGATATACTAGGAACCTGTATCCCTTGGATCAGCATGAGGGCTGTCATCAGAGTTTGGAGGGTCCACCTGGGTGTCATCTTCTAATATCACGTGTCGTCGCGTCAGTCGTTCTGGTAGCCAAAATGCGTTGTCTTCTTCCTGCGGAAAAACACAAACCGCTCCCCTGGATCTTATTAAAATAGGATCCAGGCCTTTCCATTGTCCGGTCAAGATATCCTTCCATTTGACCATCTCTTTTGGCCTGTCAGGCTCTAAACAGTGATGGTCAGCTGCCATGTGGCCTTGACTGTCCAGATTTAAAAAATTAAGGGTAAAAAGTGCTATAGAAACGGTGACTCGTGGCACTGAGGGTAGAGCCTCTTCGACTCCCCCTTTTTGTTTTATTAGATAAGACTTAAGAGTGCGATGAGCCCATTCTATAATGCCTTGTCCTTGAGGGTTATAAGGGAGACCCGTCAGATGGGTCACCTCCATTTGGAGACAAAATTGTCCAAACTTTTGAGAAGTGTAAGCTGGTCCATTATCAGTCTTGAGAATTTTAGGCTTCCCCCAGGCAATCCATGCCTCAAGGCAATGTTGGATAACATGGGCCGCCTTTTCTCCAATGGAGAAGCAAATATAATTCCGGAACAAGTATCAATGGAAACATGTAAATATTGCAATTTGCCAAAGGATGGGATGTGAGTAACATCCATTTGCCAAATCTGTAGTGGCCAAATTCCTCGTGGATTAATTCCTACATGAGGCACTGGTAAAAATTGACAGCAGTTCTGACATTGAGTCACTATATCCCTAGCCTCTTTTCTAGTTATATCAAATCGACGCCATAACGTCTCAGCCGTCACATGAAATTTTTTATGAAAGTCTTTGGCCAAATCCAATTTTGAGGATAGGGCGATAGCAACCAACTTTGTGGCTCGATCTGCTAGGTCATTCCCATGAGACATTGGACCTGGTAGACCTGAGTGAGCCCTAATATGTGTAATAAAAACAGGGAATTTCCTATTAATTAAAGCAAATTGAATCTTTTGAAAAACTTCCACAAGTCTACTAGATGGTCTAATTAGCCCAGCCACTTCTAAGACTTTAACTGCATTTACTACATAAAAGGAATATGAAACAATATTTAAAGGGCCTGGAAAGGTTTCAAGAACCTCTAATACTACCAAGCATTCCACAACTTGAGGTGAGGTCTCATGGTATTGTTTGGCCGTGACTTTATTATCAACTACATAGGCACCCACACCTGTTTTTGACCCATCTGTGTAAAAAACCACTCCATCCGGGAGCGGCTTCTGAGATATGATATGCGGAAATACAATAGCTTGAGTTAAGGCAAATTGTAGAATGGGATGTTTAGGACAGTGATTATCTATTTGACCATTAAAGGAGGTGACCAATACGGCCCAAACATCAGAGGTAGCAGTTAATATTTGAACCTGATATGTAGTGTAAGGTACTATCAAAACCTTAGGCTCCCTTCCAAAATGAGTAATAGCTGCTTTTAATCCCTGAAGGGCAAGCTGAGCAACTGCATCTGGATACCATTCAATAATCTTTGCAGGGGATGCATTGGGATGGATCCATAATAAGGGCCCGTCCTGCCATAACACAGCAGTTGGTAAATGTCTGGTTTTAAAGACACATAAAATAAAAGTTTTAGTCTCATCAATGTGTTTTAGCTGGGCCTCCTGCAAAGCATCCTCTACCATTCACAGGGCACGGCTTGCAGCCGGTGTTAGTGCCCTTGGCAAGGAAATATGAGAATCTCCTTCCAAGATGTCAAACAAAGGTTTCAATTCAGCAGAGGGAATTTTCAAAAATGGTCTTAACCAATTTATATCACCTAATAACTTTTGAAAGTCATTTAAGTTATGTAAATGATCTCTGCGAATTTCTAATTTTTGAGGAACTATTTTCTCAGGGTAAATAACTGTCCCTAAAAAGGAACCAATTTCTGAAATTTGAACCTTCTCTGTGGCAATATGCAGACCCTGCTGTCCTAATGTAGCAATTAATAAAGGGTATGAGTTCTGCAAAATGGTCAACTCTTTATGGCAGATTAGAATATCATCCATAAAATGAATCAAAAGCAGGGAAGGAAATTGTTTCCTAACGGGTTCAAAGGCCATTTGTACATACAGTTGACACATAGTAGGACTATTGGCCATGCCTTGAGGCAAAACTTTCCAATGATATCTCTTGTCTGGTTCAAGGTGATTAACAGCAGGTAAGGTGAATGCAAATCTTTGCCTATCTTGTGGGTGTAGGGGAATGGAGAAAAAACAATCCTTAATGTCTATAATTATTATCCTCCACTGCTTAGGTAAAGCAGAGAGCAGAGGTAGGCCTCGTTGCACTGAGCCAAACAGCCACATCTGCGCATTAATGGCCCTTAGATCATGGAGAAGTCTCCATTTTCCTGATTTCTTTTTTATAACAAAAATAGGGGTATTCCAAGGAGAAGTAGAAGACTCTAAATGACCAAGCTGTGCTTGTTCTTCAATCAGCCTTGTAGCAGCTTCTAATTTCTCAGAGGATAGGGGCCACTGAGGAACCCACACGGCTTCCTCTGTAAGCCAGGGTATGGGCATAGAGCCCTCAATGGCAACTAGGGAAAACCCAGACCTTGTCTTCCTGTGTTACTTTCTTGTGAAATTGGGTTTAACCTTCCTTGTTCTTTTCTGCCAAGGCCTTTTCCTTCCTTATATCCCATTCTTTTCATAATATCAATAGCTTGTTGAGAGTACTCATTAGTTAATGTCAGTCCCAAGTCTTGCAAAATGTCTCTTCCCCAGAGGTTAACGGGGAGAGGAAGCACATAATGTATAAAGTTTCCTGTCTGACCCTCTGGTCAAGGAGCGTGAACTGACTGCAGGGCTGGCCTCATATCCCAACCCTTGTAAGGAGTGGGATGATTGTGTAACAGGCCATGCCTTAGGCCACCAGTTCGAGGAAATAATACTTTTATCAGCTCCTGTGTCTAAAATCCCTGTAAAACTCTTCCCTTCTATTGTTAATTGTAAAGTGGGTCTAGATTTGAGATCCACTACCAAATGAGCAAAGTCAGTTCCTGAAGAACCAAGCCCGTTGGCGCCTCTAGGCACCCCAGTGGATGGGAAACAATTATGCAAACTTGGAAGAATAACCAATTGAGCAATCCTATCTCCAGGGGAGATAGAAAATATGCCTTGTGGACAAGAACAGAGAACTTGAAGTTCCCCGGTATAGTCTTGGTCTATCACACCAGGATGAACCACAAGCCCCTTCAAGGTAAGAGAGGAGCGACCTGAAATAAGGCCGACACTTCCCTCAGGCAGAGGACCTTTAAAATCAACTGGGACAGGTTGCACGCCCTCATGTGGCATTAGTAAGAATTGGGAGGTGGAACGGAGGTCCAAAACTGCGGAGCCTCTTGTAGCTCTGCAGCTAGAGGTGTCCCCTGGTTGCAGGCTTGTGTCCCATATTTTTTGGGGCCCTGAGACCTGGGGCCCTGGTATCCATTTTTTGGAGTGTCTTCATCTCTTCCTGCTGGGGAGGGATCATGCTGAATAATCTTTCCTTGAATGTCCCTAACCGAGCGACATTCATTGGCCCAATGATAGCCCTTCCTGCATTTAGTGCAAAGCCCAGGGGTTCTCCTTTGCATGGGAGTACGACATTCTCATTTCAAATGACCCGGTTTGCCACAGTTATAGCATACTTTACGGCCGCCAGGACTTGAGCGGTTCTGGCTTTGCAAAATAGCTGCTGCAAGGCCAGCATTGGTCAGTGGGCCTCCAAGTCCTCAGCAGACCTTTATCCAATCTGTCAGCCCTTTGCTTCTTCTAGGAGTAATAACTGTCTTGCATTATGGTGAGGCATTTTCATACACCAGTTGTTCTATCAGTGGTTTAACTTGCTCTGGGTCTCCAAAAATTCTGCCTGCTACTTCTGTCATTCTAGCCACAAAGTCTGAGAATGACTCCTGGGGGGCTTGCAATATTTTCGTTAAATTTCCCCCAGCCTCCCCCTTCTTAGAGAGGGCTTTCCATGCTTTAATAGCAGCAGCAGAGATCTGGCCGTATGCTCCCCAATCATAGTTTGTCTGGTCGGCAACATACTGTCCTTGCCCTGTTAATAATTCGAAAGTCCACTGTCTCTGGTTGCCTTCTGCATTGGCGTTGGCCCTTGCCTGTGCTTGAGAAGCATCATGCCATAAAGCTTTCCACTCCATATATTGTCCCATATTAGGGAGAGCAGCTTTTACTGTATTTTGCCAATCATTCGGAGTCATTGCCATAGTGGCAAATCTCTCAAGCTGCATAACTGTAAAATTAGCATCAACTCCATATTTGTTAAGTGACTCAGCAAGTTCTTTGATGGGGGCATACTCTACAGGTGCATGGACATGGCCTCCCCCCACGTCCTCAAATACCGGAAAGGCTTGTAACATCCTTCTTTTGTCTTCCTTTGAAAGGAAGGAGTCTGAGCAGCACTTGTCCGCATAAGGCGGAAGTGCACTGGAAACAATAGGTTGGGAGGGCACGACAGGCCGATGTAATGTCCTGCACAATAATCTCGCCAGCAAGAATGCACGCAGACACCGGGTCCTTCTACAGCAATTCTTTATTACGATGTGTAGAGGAAAGACCCCGGGCCCCGAGAAGGCGCCGCTTATATACCCCCTGGAGCGGCGTGTACATTTCTGGTTGGCTGCTTGCCCAGAAGCGCATATACGCCCCCGGGATGGGCCGTGACTTGGCGCGCATTTTCCCTTGCACAAAGGCAGTAAATCTGTAAACTTGTGAGAGCATCGGATGCCAGCGCCATCACTGCTCACCACAGCTCTCCACAGGCCGAGAGGCCGTGTGGTTTGTATCTCCCGTTTTCCTTTGCTTTCAATTTCGAGGCGGTGGCCACTCATCTGGATGGTATCTTTCCTCCTCATAGCGGGCTGTCCCTTCATCTAAGTCCTCCCCCTCAGAGGAAGTTAGCTCCTCCGACTCAGAGCCACCAAGCCCTGAGGCCTCCAGTTCTTTTATCAGATAAAGAGGTTTCTTTTCCAAGGCCATTTCTCCTTTCTTACCTTCCTCTCCCAGGGCGTCCTTTCCCTTATCTTTCGTTCCACAGACTGTGCGTCCTTGGAAGGGTCTTTTTTCTTAGGCGTGCCTTTTCGTTTTTCTTTGTGAGCTCCCAACCATTTATCCCGCTCTGTTTCTGACATGCCGTCTTGCAACCCCTCTAGCACTCCCTGACCCGCCATTACAGTCGAGTGGCATTTCTCATCCTGCAAAACCAGAAGGAAGAGAACGAGCACCGCTAGCACAATAGCGAGAGCTTCTAGAGTTCCTGCCAACTGGGGAGAGAGACGAGATAGATCAAGGCCAAACATGCCTCTCAGAGCTTACCTTTGTCCTGCAGTTCTGAACCCTCTCTGTGAGCAGAGGGTCTCCTCAGCGCCGGCAATGGTGAGTTTCCCGGGTTTCGGCACCAGCTGTGACCCGCGCAATCATCTCGCCAGCAAGAACGCACGCGGACACCAGGATCCTTCTGCAGCAAATGTTTATTGCGATGTGAAGAGGAAGATCCCGGGCCCCGAAAAGGCACTGCTTATATACCCCTGGAGCGGCGTGTTCATATCTGATTGGCTGCTTGCTCAGGAATGCATATTACGCCCCGGGATGGGCCG
Organism: Grammomys surdaster; assembly: GCF_004785775.1. Taxonomy (NCBI): domain Eukaryota; kingdom Metazoa; phylum Chordata; class Mammalia; order Rodentia; family Muridae; genus Grammomys; species Grammomys surdaster. Next base: position 8,967,605 of record NW_021621078.1, read on the forward strand.
TGATTTGGCGCGCTTTTACCATAGCACATGCGCGGTTTACTTGTTTACTTGGAGGAACACCGGATGCCAGCGCCATCTTGTAATGGCGAATGTTGTCAGCACAAGCCGTGGCTTTCCACATTTCTTCTTTTCATTTTTCATTTGAGAGAGAGAAAAAGAGAGGGGGGAGGGAGGGAGAGGGAGAGGGAGACGGGGAGGGGGAGAGGGAGAATTGAATTAAAGTGGGTAGTAGACATGGTCTGCAAGTAAATAAAAACAAGAAAAATATGAGCAAAATATACTCTATAAAATACTTTACAAAGGCAATAAAATAATATTTTTCTCAAATCTATATACATGCAACAAAAATAATGACAGTAATTAGAATACAGAATAATCTTCTACTACTTCAAAAAATAGGTATAATATACTACATCTCAAATCACCACTATTCAGACAAAATAAGGTCAAACTCATATAAAAGCCATGGAGTACTATTTCTCTGGTACATTATTATGAAGAACTTATCTAATCACACTTCAGGATTAGATTGCTCCTTGGTTTAGAATCATCACATCATGTTATTTCATTTCAGATTACCTGGTTCTCTTACTTCTGTCTCCTCTCTATCAACAACCCATGGTTCTTTGTTTTGTTCAAGACAGAGAATTACTTCTTGTTTTGAAACAGCAACACCTGTATATTCAAACAGACATACCACTGAATGTAGCTAGGTACAAGCATAGGAGTGCCATGCATCTATCATGAAAAAGAGTGAAAGATGCGTGAATTACTTTTTTTTTTTTTTGGTGAGGAAAAGCTTGTTTATTCAGTATTTGTAGACACCTCGATGAAGACCCAAGAATGTGGACATGGTACTCTTCTTAGCCCTTCATTGGCAGGAACTCAAGATTACTGCATGTCCTGATAAAGAAACCAAGCATGAGATTTATTTATTGTTTACTGTGGTCCTGATGCCATAAAGTCACTTTGCCGAAATAATTCTCAAGAAATTTCTTCCTGCCAGCAGATGTTAAATGAGAGGCTGGCCCACCAACAATGGAGGAGTGTTCCTCTTTCTCCACACCCTCGCCAGCATCTACTATCAACTGAGTTTTTAATCTTAGCCATTCTGACTGGTGTGAGATGGAATCTCAGGGTTGTTTTGATTTGCATTTCCCTAAGGATACTGAACATGCAGTAATCTTGTTCCTGCCAATGAAGGACTAAGAGAAGAAGGAGGAGGGGTTTGGGAATAGGGGGTTCCTGGGTGGGTGGGGGATGGGGTAAGGGGACAACATATGAAATGTAAATAAAACATCCAATAAAAAAAACAAATAAATGAGAGGCTGGGCCGTACAAGAAGTGGATTCACGTATAAATGCTAAAAACTACCTATACAAAACACATGTAAGATTGAAAGTTCATTAGGTTAAATGTAAAAACAAGATAAAGCTACATAACATGTTAGCTTTAAATAAGTCAATAATCAATGCTTACAAAAATTTAAGAGATAGACTAATTAATGAACATCAGATCCAAATACTAATAGCAGTTTTTCATCCCCAAGATGAAGTAGAAATTATGATTTAAAAATATTCTTACCCACAGAAACCAGGTTGTTGTAATTCTCCAACATGACATCTCTGTACAAAGCCCTCTGGACCGAATCCAGACATTCCCACTCCTTAGAGAACTCTATAACCATATCCATGAACATCAATACACCCTGAAATTAAATTTAACAGTATTCCCTCATGTCCATTAGCTAAGTTCTTGATTTGACACAAGGGAATATTAGTTAACTATGTAACTTGTTCTGCTATCAATAACTAATATATTCATTTTTCATGAATTATGATCTGAGAGCAAGAATGTTGTGACTTTTTTGCAAAGATCTAATAGGCCAGCAGTAGTCAACCTGTTGGTAGTGTCTCTTTTAGGATCAAATGTCATGACCCCTAAATGACCTAATGGTGGTTGTCTAAGTCAACAGAAAACAGAGATACTTACATTAGGTTTCACAGAAGTAGCATAATTATAGTTATGATCTACCAATAAAAATAAATTTATAGTTAGGGTCACAACAACCTGAGGTATTCTATTAAAAGGTTGCAGCAGTAGAAAGGCTGAGTACTACTGCAATAAGCTCTCAGCCTTGTTTTATAAGTTTTATATCATATATATAATAGAAATTAATATATAATAATTGTTATATATTTTCATGTATTAAACATTTATTGTATAACTTAATATACAATAAATATTATGAATTTTAATAATATACATAAATTATAATTATAATTAATAATTATACATTAAAATAAGTTATGTAACTTATTGTATAAGTATAACAGAGAATCATATGAAAAAATAATTCTGTAAATGTGAGTTAGCATAGTGAAGGTTTTTTTTACTGGATATTTTATTTACATTTCAGATGTTATCCCCTTACCCCATTCCTCCCCACCCAGGAGCTTCCTATCCCATCCCCCTGCTCCTGCTTCTATGAGGATGTGCCCTTTCCTACCCCCACACTCTCACCTCCCTACCCTTGAATTCCCCCACACTCGGCATCCAGCCTTCATGGGACCAAGGATCTCAGGACAGGGCCATTCTCCCCTACATATATAGCTGGAGCCATGAGTCCCTCCCTATGTGCTCCCAGGCTGGTGGTTTAGACCCACAGTGAAGGTTTGGATGTTTAAACTATGAAGTTATTTCTGCAAGAATAATCATCCTGTCCCATATCCATGCATGCATTTACCTGAGAAGAACACATCTTTTCTTTCTCCTTCAGAATGGAATGTTTCACAAGAGTTTATACTAAAATTTCACCTTTGAGTAGCCACTCTTTTATTCAGAAGCAGTAGATCCTATATGTCCCTGGTATAACTGAAGAGTGAAAAGCAGGAATCAAAGCCCCATGCCTTCTGAACAGGTGGAGAAATTATGAGCTTTAATGGGCAGAAAAAAAAGATTTTCCTTTCCTGCATTCAGATACCTCTGTTTCTCCAGAAGATGGTGTATTTCTCTACAGACCTGGGTGTGTGGCTGTAGTAACCTGCTCTACACCCAACTCAGGCAGATTGAGATTTTAAATGGAGGCTGAACACTGTTAAAATTAATATTCAACCTTTGCTTTCTTTAGCTTTGCCTGAGATGGTTTATCAAAACAAAATTGATGCCTTTATTTGCAATAATGGCCAGTAGCTCTGAGGTAACCCCAACTGAAAGTATTTCTCATAATGGCTAAGCAACATGCTTTCCGGGGGCCAAGAAGAAACAAGGTGGTCAATTCTTGCCTCACCATTGTCTCCACTGAGATACTACTTTTGGCTTCCATGTCCCATTTTAAAATACCATAATTTTGTGATTTTAAAGAAAGACCCATGATTATGTATTTTACCAGGTTCCTTTTAACAGTTTCATTGCTTCTTTTGGATTCATTATCAAAACACTGTCTGTTCATATATAAATACAATATATTTGCACCAATTCTAATACCTTCACCTATCACTGAAGGCAGCTGAACTTCATCCTCCTACAACATCTTTCTTGTTGGCACCTTTAATCTGATAAGAGGCTGAAAAATGTTATATTATAGGCATTATTTCCAAATAAGAGTTTGTTATTTACTTTTTAGAAAGAATATACTTCAAAACATAGTGAGAGACATTGTTCTCTCCTGCAAAATGCACCCATATGATTTTTTTATCAGTCTCTAAAAGAAATACTAATAAGAAATCAAATTGTGCCTCAATGATTAATGGGAATTTTCCATAAATTTCCCTTTCATTTCATTTTTTCTCTTTCATTCTGATATGATTTTCACATTTTAAGTCTCTATGCCATGGATGCAAGGATTGAGAAATTTCAGAAATGCAAGATGTAGTTTTAGATTTTAAATCTTATTGTGTATTTTAAATTAATACAAACTATACTGAAAATAACTTTGTCACAGGAAAAGATTATACTATGCCTAATAATATTTAGACTCATGACACAACATAGGCAGATGGAAATACTCTGTAAACCAGGCTTGCAGGTTGAGGATGACAGAATGTACAGTTTCTTAAACTGTATGGGTTCATTAAACAGACACTCTGAAACACAAACACATTGGTTTAGTGTTTGGATAGTATCATTGTATGCAATTACCTCCAATAAATACTAATCATTGAGGCTGGACGTGTTATGCCAGGATATGTTTGTGAACTCCAAAAGACCACCAAGGAGTTGATTCCAATGCAACCACAATAGGGTCTCTTTATTCAAGCTCAAGTTTGGACTCCCCACAAACCCTAACACAACAGGAAGGTCTATCCCTGAGCCTAGTATTAGGCACAATTTACAGAAGGAAGAAGGGGGTAACTAGCCTGATATACATCAGATTTGGGTATAAATCATAAACTTAAATTCTGCTCTTCTCCCTATTGCTGGCTGTTAAGAATTGAATTGTCAGGAGCAGGCTTGTAACCTGGGGGGGGGTGCCAATTTGGGGGGAATAACCTGGAAACTAGTGCTAGACACAGGTTTTATTGCAAATTAACCTGGAAACTGGTGCTAGGTACTGGACTGTTTACTTGAGTTCAACTTTGGGTCAGGTTCTCTAAAATGGTGTTTGAGCCCAAAGGATTTGTTCTCTCACATGTGATAATATATCAAACAAAAAAATATTAAATCTAAAACATTTGTAACTCAAAATATCCAGGAAATTAGGGATACTGCTGAGTCCGGCATGGCTATATAAGGGGAGGTGTGACACAGTTTCTGCCCCTGGAGCATCATCAGGCCATTGATCTCCATGATCCCCATGTCTGCTGATGTTTGCTGTTGCTCTGAAGCTGATATGCTATCTTTACTACTCTACTTTCAATATTTCTTTCTGGGGAATACCGCCCCCCATTACTCATAGCTAATCATACCATAATAATTGAAACAGATGTGGTTCTCAGGAATGAGGAATGCAGTCGGTCATGAGGTTGTGGAGAAGAAGGAAAAGGCCTCCTGCTTGGCCTTTAGGCCCATAGGGAAAGACCTAGATGGCATAACCACAAAGTCGATACAAGCCTGCATGGTCCTTTGTAGAAATAGTTTACTGCCAGACTTAGCCTTGAATTTGGAATCATGAAGAAATACATGTACACTCTCAATCTCCACAGATGGAGAAAACAAGATATTTCAAGACAAATACAAATTTAAACAATATCAATCCACAAATCCAGCTCTACAGAAAATACTAGATAGTAAACTTGAACCTGAAAAGCAGGAAATAAGTAATTCTATAATAGCAATAACAAATCAAGGGAACCATACCTACACTATGTCAAATAACAGGAATGAACAATCACTGGTCATTAATATCTCTCAACATCATGGACTCAATTCCTCAATTAAAACACACACACTCACAAATGTATCCTAATACACGACTCATCATTCTGTTACATACTTGAAATACACCTCAGCATTTAAGATATGAATTACCTGAGACCAGAGAACTGGAAACAATGTTTCCAAGAAAACAGACCCAAGAAGCGGGAGTAACCATTCTAATACATAATAAAATATACATTCAAACAAAATTAATCAAATGAGACAGGGAAGAATATTTTATCCTCATCAAAGAAAAATCTAACAAGATATTTTCTCAATTCAGAACATCTGTGCGGTGTACCTTATTTTAAGAATACATTTTGCACTATTAATATCAATATAATTACTAGATAAATTTAAGGTTTAAAACTCGAGTACAGTCATTAAAAGGGGATTTGCTTTTTGCAAAAGACTGTGATCAGGGCCTCTTTTATGTCTCTGTTTCTCAGGCTGTAGATGAAGGGGTTCAGCATGGGAGTCACCACTGTGTACATCAGGGCCATGGCAATCTCCTTCACAGTAGAGTTATTAGCTGACGGACATATGTAGACACCAATAATTGTCCCATAGAACAATGAAACTACAGAGAGGTGGGAGCCACAGGTGGAAAAAACCTTGTATATGCCCCGTGTAGATGAAAACTTTAGGATGGAGCAGACAATCTGTACATAGGACACAACAATGAGTAAGAATGGGATGATAATATCGAGTCCTCCCAAGATAAATATCATTAATTCATTAATATAAATGTCAGAGCAGGATAACTTGAGCAGGGCAGATATGTCGCAGAAAAAGTGGGCAATTACATTGTCCTCACAGAATGACAATCTTGCCAAGAGTAGGGTGTGTAACATGGAATACAGAATGGTAAACACCCAGGAAAGCACCACCAGAGACACACAGAGCTTGGGACTCATGATTCTGGTGTAATGAAGAGGGAAGCAGATGGCCACATAGCGGTCATAGGCCATGACAACAAGAAGAAAGTTTCCCATGTTTGCAAAAACCATGAAAAAGTACATTTGTGTCAGGCAGCTGGTATAGGAGATGGATGTGTCCTGGCTCTGCATATTCTGCAGCAACTTGGGCATTGTGACAGAGGAAAAGCAGAGATCAGAGAAGGACAAGTTGCTGAGAAACAAGTACATGGGTGTGTGGAGATGGGAGTCCAGTACAATGAGGATGATGATGATGAGGTTCCCCAGGATGGTGGTGAGGTACATGGCCAGGAACAGGGCGTAGAACAGGTGCTGGTGCTCTGGGGGGATGGGCAGGCCCAGGAGGAGAAACTGAGAGATGACAGTTTGGTTGTTCATTATTATTCTTGTTTTCCAATATTCTATTAAGAAAATTATCAGGGTCACTGAAAATTCAAATAATATTCAAATAAATTCAAAATAAAAAGGAATATATATATACATATATATATGTATATATATATATGAAATATATTGTACAAAAATGGATCTTACATTCATCATAGTAATTATAACCTCAAAACTCCAAATGTCTGTATTCATTACAATCATTAATGTTCTTTCTCAACTTCTATTTAATAGGTTTTAATCTCCTCCTCTTTCCTAGACACTTCTATGCTGTTCCTACTGAGATACAAAATGGACTAACGCTTCTATCTCCTGCTACGTGCTCATCCTGGTTGACTTTTGTCTCTTCATTTGCAATTTACTTTATGATATTTTGTATACTGATGTTGTTAAAAAAAATCTATATAACATTATCATCATAATTTTATATAAATTTCAAGAAAAACTCACATACTCCTATGTATTAGATTACATTTTCAAGCTTGGACCAGAATGACTCTGTAACATAGACATTTTTACTCCACTGTAAACTCACTGTAAACTAATGAATTAACTTCATTCCATTACTTTATGACAGGCACCAGACTCTCAAAAGCCACAAGTGAAACTCATGTTTTCATTTTGTTGTCTTCCAAAGCATTCCTTGTTCTACCTTACTGGTTTCCCATAGATTAGTAAAAGAAAATAAGGTTTTCATCAGAAATCACTGATTTTAAATTCATTTATTTTTTCTTACCTTGAACTGCTGTCATACATTAAACGGAGTCCCCCCTAAATATTTCTCCTATTTCATCCATTCCTCTCTGTACGACTATATCAGCACTTTCGGGCCACACCTTGTCTTTCCTGGAATACAGAGGCAAACTCAGTCATGGTCATGTTCTCATGTCTCCTGATCCGTCTCTTCTCCTCCATCATTTTTCATTTCCACTGTGGCGTTCTAGCAAAGAAGGTCCATCATATTTTTTTTCTGATTTATTTTTCAGATTACCACTACTGCTCTGAGGATAAGGTCAAAAATCCTCCAAGGACATGAATGCTTTATCTGTATCTCACAGGTACCAGTGGCACGTCCCATATGGTCTCACCTCTCACACTTCACCTCCTTCACTTTAGATTCGTTCCTCCTCTCGCCTATCACTTCCCTGTTTCCCCTTCATCTGGTTTATCCTCACTTATATGTCACAGATACTGCTTATGACAGACATACCGAGCTGAATTTATTCTGTCCTCCCATACTAAGTTATACCTTCAGCTATGTTCCCTAGCATTATAGCCCTATTCCGTGCAGTTAATATGTGGTCACTGTTTAACCTATATTCATGTTGATTGTAAACTGTATGTAGGAAAGCTCAGATAACTCTTCATTTTGTTTGGTTGTTTATAACCACTCAGATTTTCTAACTAGGGCCAATACCTGTCATGATGCATGAAATTGGCCAATAAATATTTGTTACATGCTGCCCAAAATGATACAGATTTTTTATCATCAAACATAGAAATGTATCCATTTAAATATAAAGTTTTAAAAAGATAAACTCTGCACTGTTCTTCACTGATCTGATGTTATGTTTCTGCAGTGCTAGGGTTAATCATCTTTATCACTCCACAGTGATACTGATAACTCCACATCATATCCATATGGTTTAATACTCAAAATGTCATTGACACTGATGCAGCAAACAAACAGGATGAAAAATTATATGGATTAGAAAAAAAAGAAGCAACAGATAGTTTGGAAGCCTCACTTGAGTTATTCCTCAGATGTCTATAGTGTACATGATAGAATTTGTGCATCAAGTGGATTAAGACTGATACTGATTTGGACCATACTAGTTGCTGTGCAGATATTCTCTAAATGTCATTAAAATCTGTAGATTTTCAGTAAGTCACTAACATTTCACTACAGCATGAGGTTCTTGCATTCAGATGAAAGAATTAGGAGAAAAGAACTCCTAATTTTGCTGTAGAAAAAAATGTTGCATCTTCTGCCTTAGATACAAGTGTGTAATATCCACTCTTCTCAGTGACTCCAACATTCTAGACCATTCTTCAAATATTTGCCTTATCACTCTCTAACACTGAGCAGTCTGTATCCTAGTCAGATGCATGGGAAGGGATGTATGAGTGCACACACAGTAGCATGCGTGCGTGAGTGCACACACGTGCACACACACACATTATCATCATCATCATCTGTGATTCTGGATATCACTGGGTATTGAGTGTATCACAGGTATGAAAGCTGAACAACAGAAGAAATATCAAGATATCATAACAACTTTCTCAAATACTCTACAACCTAATCTGACTACTTTCACCTTCACAGACTGGTAGTATTTCAATACAGCTAAATTCAGAGATTGCACACTTAGATTTTGTGGATTAGCATTACAGAGGATAAACCATGTAGGAAAAAATATGCACCATTTTAAAAGTTACTCTTTTTATGTATCCCATACTGTTCTCAAACTTGGAGCATTCACTGTCTCTGCATCCCAAGTACTGCCATGACTAAAATGTGTCACCATTCCCATTTTCTGTCTCTCATGTAAATGAACAGTACTTTTGTGTTATATATGCGTGTGTGCCAGGATGAGAATCTGAGAAGTCACCATCCACAATTATCACTGATGGGTCAATGAACATCTTACATTCTCTATATATTAAGATTGTAGTTCTCACCAGGCAGTGGTGGCGCACGCCTTTAATCCCAGCACTTGGGAGGCAGAGGCAGGCAGATTTCTGAGTTTGAGGCCAACTTGGTCTACAGAGGGAGTTCCAGGACAGCCAGGGCTACACAGAAAAACCCTGTCTCGAAAAAAAAAAGAAAAAAAAAGAAAGATTGTAGCTCTCAAATTAAACACCTCATAAAAACCATAAAGGGTTGCTAGTATTTGGCACACCTGCATATCCATTTGGATTCTGTAGAAGTACTGAGTTAGATTGAATAGCTTTCATTGTAGATTTACATTAACACCTAGATAATGTTAATATCATTCTTGATGAACTGTACTTAAGAGCAATCACATACAATAGCACTGACACAGATATTTGTAAACTTGTACAAATAAAATTAATCATCATTTTAAGTAAGACACTATTTCAGAGTTTGCTCAGACCCCAGAGGTAAAAGTATAGTAAACAAACCTTAAGCACTAAAGAACTGAACTCCATCTCTTGGTTCATTCTTGTGTTGAAATATTATGATTTTGGAAAAAACTCATAACAAATAATAGTAATGAACACAACAATATGAAAAGGGTTACATAATGACCATGAAATAAATACTATCAGAGAATGACTAAGAAAAGAAGTAATGTATCATACCTGAAAAACCTGTATTTCATAAAACAGAAGGTCCAGTTAATGGCAGGACACCTGCTTATTTTCCTGAATGTATCCATCACTGAGGAGTCTGAGTCATAGTTTCTGGTTCATGATCCTTATCGCCTTTATTTTATTTGCAGACACAGGAATAGCAGCCACTGTATGCACACAATCTATCTGCACCCTCCCTACTTACAGCCTTCTGCTGCCACCCCTGGACTTTAAGTGCCTAATGTCCCAGAGGGGGTAGAGATCCTGTATAACTCATTAACAACATAGTAGTTACCCTGGACCTGTCTAGGATCAATTTACCTCAGAGATCTCTAGTGGAGACCAATTATAGTCAATTTTCACTATTTCCTACACATAGCAGATGGTAGAATTTAAAGAACAACAAACAAAATAATAAATAAATATCATCAGTAATAATGCAAAAAAAGTATGGAAAAGCATACTTGTTCCATGTTCAGGTAATGAACAGGACTTCTCTTGACTGAATCCCATTTTGTTAGTGACAAAAGTGAAGGAGGTTGACTGAAAACCACCTCACATTATCAGGAATTATTATAAATGTTATTGACTTAAAGTGTCTTATTCAACAAAAGTTTAGACAAACAGCTATGAATAGTTTTTAAATTTTTGGTTGTGAGCCTAGCCTTTAAGTTCTGAGCCATCTCTCCATCCCATCCACCAGTAGTTTTTAAGCAGAATGAGACTGTAGAAAACCACTCACACTTCTAAGCTTCCAAGGACAACATCAAAATTCAACATGACTATATGCAAGAGGATGTAGGGCAGAGATAAAACCTTTTTGAAAATTTTAAATTTCATTTTAAAATATTCTGTCTGTGCCAAGATGTGAAAACGGCAGGAATAGGGTAATCAGATGGCATGTTTAAGGCTTCCTCAAGCCAATAAAAATCAGTCCATGTTCCCACACCTGTTCACACATTTTGCCTTCTTACCTCCCCGTGAAATCATTAATTGTACCTACTCCCACCATTATCCAACCCCTCTCCATATATATGAGATTCCACGTTGAATGATTTGACCGTTGACCACAAGGTCAGAGGTAACATTCATAATTCCTTTCTTCAGGATAGCTTTCTGAACATGGTAGCCATCAGTAAAAATGAAGTTCTGTACATACTAATGAAACACAAACTTTCAAGCCAAGGGAATCTTGATCCAACCTTTAGGGAGCTCTTAGAGATGATTTACTTTTGTTTTGAATGTTGAAATAGGAAGAGAGATCTAAGTAAGTGTTCAGGACGTTAGACACAGTGCTGCATGCTCTAGTTGCACAGAACAACCACATTTTTCTTCCTACTCAGTTGGTTTTAATTACCCAAAAAAGAATGATGTCATTCACTCTCTGAGCTTTGGATGATATGAGAAACAAAAGTGGTTGGATGGTAGGACCAAGATCCAATGCAGTCATCCCTAAAAACAATGATGTACACTTACATAATTTTAACTAAACATCCTTAGTATTTTCAGTGTCATTTGAGGAGTCTACAATGCATTTTAGATGCCATTATTCCACCAAAGAATTCCTGTGTCCATTCATACTCTCACTTCTAACCATCTACAGGCAATTCTACTTTATGCTCTTGCAGGTTTTTCTATTCTTGATAGTTAATGTGAATATAAGTTCTTCCTGACTGTGTCTTGCTATTAGAATATTTTCAACCTATGCCTGTGTACCAACAATTGACTTTTTATTATGAAATAATATGTCATTGTACAGATATGCCATGATTGTTTACATAATCATTTGCTGATGGTTATTTCTACTTTTGACAATGCTAAGTAACGCTTCTGTGAATATTAATAAATAATCATTTGTTTGACTCAATTATTGTAGGTATGTACCTAGTCATATAATAATTCTACATTAAAAGTCTTTTCCCACTTGAATTTTTAGCTAATTCTAAATAAAAATATTTTATTTATTAGCCTACAAGGTTGTTAAATTCATAGTGGATATTTATTTATTTATGTATTTATTTGTTTATATTCCAGTCATTGCCACCCCTTGGTTCACCTTCCCACAATTCTTCATTCTACTCTTCTTCACCCTTGCCTCTGAGAGTGTGTTCCCCCCTACCAGAACTCATCCTTCCCTGGGGCCTCATGTTTCTCAAAGATTAAGAGAATCTTCTCTCACTGAGGCTTGACCAGGCAGACCTCTGCTATATTTGTTCCATGGTTCTCAGACCAGCCAGTGTACGCTTCTGGTTAGTGGCTCAGTCTCTAGAAGCTCCGTGGGATCCAGGTTAGTGGAGACTTCTGGCCTTCCTGTGGAAGTTTCTCAGAAAAATGGAAATAATTCTACCTGAAGACCCAACTATGCTGCTGTGTATATACCTAAAACATGCTCCACCATGCCAGGAGGACAGGTTCTCCACTATGTTCATAGCAGCTTTATTCATAATAGCCAGAAGCTGAAAACAACCCACATGTTCCCCAACTGAAGAATGGATATAGAAAATGTGGTTCATTTGCACAATGGAATACTATTCAGCTATTATTGAAAACAAAGGTATCTTGAATTTTGCAGGCAAATAAATGAACTAGAAAATATCATCCTGAGTGAGGTAATCTAACACAAAAGGACATGCATGGTATGTACTCACTGATAAGTGGATATTAGTCATAAAGTACAAAATCCACATGATATCCCTCACAGACCCAAAGGAGTTAAACAAGAAGGAAGGTCTAAGTGAAGATTCTTGAATCTCACTTAGAAAGGGGAACAAAATAGTCATGGGAGGCAGAGGGAAGGAAGGACCTGGGTGGGAGAGAGGAGGGAAATCAGGGGGACAGGATCAAGTGTAGGGAGAGACAGGGGAGAGACACAGAGGGCCAGAAAAATTAATGGAAATCTGAAGCTGCTGGGGTGGGAGCATGGGAGGAATTTATAGGAAGTCCCAGAAACCTGGGACTGAAGAGGCTCCCAGGAGTCAGCAGGGGTGACCTTAGCCAAGATGCCTGCTGGGAACATAGAACCTAAACAGGCCACCTCCTCTAGCCAAGTAGGAGCCTCAGAAGAGGGATAAGGACACCAACCCACTCACAAAACTTCCACCAAAAAAATTGTCCTGTCTAAAAGAAATTTTGAAACAAAGATGGAGAATGGCTAACCAATAACCATCCCAACTTGATAGTCATCCCATGGACAAGCACAAAACCTTGACACTATTAATGATAAATCTGTTATGCTTACAGACAGGAGTCTAGCATAACAGTCCTCTGAGAGGCTCTACCCAGAAGCTGACTGAAACAGATGCAGAAACCACAGTCAAATACTGGACAGAGGTCAGGGACCCTTATGAAAGAGTTAGGGGGATGACTGAAGTCCCTGAAGGGGATAGGAACACCATAGGAAGACCAACAGTGTCAATGAACCTGGACCACTAGGAGCTCTCAGAGACAGAGCCACCAACCAAAGAATATACATGGGCTGGACGGATGCCCCTGGCCCATATATAGCAGAGGGCTGCCTTGTCATGCCTCAGTGGGAGAGGTACACCTAATCCTATAGACACTTGATGCCCCAGGGACAGGATATATCCATGGGGCCCACCCTCTGAGAGGCAAATTGGAAAGGCATCTAGGGAGAGATTCTGTGAGGAGTGACTAGGAATAGACAGTGTTTGTAATGTAAATATATAAATATTCTTTAAAAAATTTAAAGTACATTTGTGTCAGATAGCCTGCATAGGTGATGGATGGATCCTGCATGTTCTGCTGCAATTTGGGCATTGTGATAGAAGAATATCAGAGATCAGAGAAGTATATATTGCTGAGAAACAAGTACACAGATGTGTGAAGACTGGAGTCCAGTGTGATGAAGATGAAGATAATGAAGTTTCCCAGGACAGTGATAAGACACAAGGCCAGGAGCATGGAGAGACGGAGATAGTGCTTTGGGAAGATGGGCAGGCCCAGGAGCAGGAACTCTGAGATCAAAGTTTCTTTGTTGTCAGTCAATATGGGCCTCTAAATTTTAGGGGAAAACAGGGTTTCAAAAACTCCCAATGCTTCAGTCTGTATGAAACTATAGATCAATTCCATTCCTATGTCTCATATGACTACTTTAGAAAGATGAATTTTTTTGTTAATTTTCAGTCTTTATTTTTAATTCTTAGATTTTTTTTGTGACAGAGCCAGGTAATTTAATCAAATTAATGTGTTCTTTCTTTTATTTTTTTCTGTACACAAATCATTCCTTTTAATATTTTTGCTTTGATTGGTCTTCCCAATTGTTTTTTTAGATCAAATCATAATTTTTACTTATTGACACAGTGGTTATAAACACAAAAAGGCAGGACATGGGGAAGGGGATGACACCAGAATGTGAGTGTCCAGGGGGAGTACAAATATCTTTCAGAACAGGGTATCGGCTGGGTGAAGGTTCAGGGGACAGATCACTATGACTCTGCCTATGATTCACTTGTCCTTATCTAACTTGGTATTGTCTGCCAAGGCTACCTATTCACAAGGTCTATGACTACTCAGGCTGGTAAATTTCCACAAAAGCTGCCTGTTTACAATAGCTTACAGCCATCTGTTTTAATGTTTTTCCACAGAGACTCAAGACTTGGTGTTAGTACACATGTATGGCAGGTGCATCCTCTCCCACTCAGGTCAGACAAGACGGCAGATTCAGGGATAGACTCACTCCAGTTGTTGGGGGACCTGTACGAAGAACAAGCTGTATAGTGGCTACATATGTGCTGAGGGCATAGGTCCAGCCCATGCTCACTTGGTTGATGGTTCAGTCTCTGGGAATTCCCAGGGGTCCATGTTAGTTGATTCTGTGGAGTAACCTCTACCCTCCAGTCTCCTTAATCCATCCAACTCTTCCACAAGACATTCTGAGTTCTGTCTAATGTTTGGCTATGGGTCTCTGAGTGTATTTCAGTCAGCTGCTGGGTGGAATCACTCAAAGGACAGTTATGCTAGGCTCCTGTCTGCAAACATGAAAGAATATCATTAATAGTATCAGGGATTGGCTCTTGACCATGGAATGGATCTCCATTTTAGCCAGTCACCAGTTGACCATTCACTCAGTCTCTGTTTTATCTTTGTCCCTGCACTTCTTGTAGGAGGAACAAATTTGGAGTTTGGTTGTTTACAATCATTTAGATTTTCCAATATCTGTCATGATAGGGCCAATACCTGTCATGATGTGTGAAACTGGCCAATGAACAGTTGTTACATGCTGCTAAAAATTATACAGATTTTTTTATCATCAAAGGTAGAAAATCCCTATTTAAATAGAAAGACTTGAACAGTTAGCACTAAATCTTAAAGTCTACACTGCCTTGTAGGTGGGTTGGTGTTGTTATCCTTCCCCTGTGTGTCTTTCCTGGATACAAGAGGTGGCCACTTCAGGTTCCATATCCCCAACTATTAGGAGTCTCACCTAGAGTCACCCTGATAGTCTCCCTGGAGTATCCTCTATCTCAGCTTTCTGGCATCTGGCATGTTCTTAGCCTCCTGCCACTCCAATTTCCATTCACTCTCTCCCTGGCTTTTTCTGCACACCTGGTTCTTCTTCAGCCTCATCCCTTTTCCCACACATTTCCTTCCTCCATCTACCAAAAATGACTGTTTTATTTCCCATTCTGAGTGAGATTCAAGCATCCTCCCTTGGGCTCTCCTTGTTATTTAGATTATTTAGATCTGTGGATTTTAGCATGTATATCCTGTATGTTATAGCTAATATCCACTTATAAGTGAGTATATACCAT
Organism: Grammomys surdaster; assembly: GCF_004785775.1. Classification (NCBI taxonomy): domain Eukaryota; kingdom Metazoa; phylum Chordata; class Mammalia; order Rodentia; family Muridae; genus Grammomys; species Grammomys surdaster. The sequence goes on from NW_021621078.1 coordinate 8,983,380, forward strand.
GCAGGTCCTTTAGGTCTAGGTTCCCTCACTCAGAATGTTTTCTAGTTCCAGCCATTTGCCTGGAATTTTATGCTGTCCTTGTTTTTAACAGATATAGTATTCCATTGTGTAAATAAAACGTATGTTCTTCCTTTATTTCAAAAATTTATTTTTATTAAATTATTTCATTAATTTACATATCAAATATTGCTCCCCTTATTGGTGCCCCTTCCCATAGTTCATAAGCCTATTCCTCTTCCCTTTGCCTCTGAGGTACTCCCCCACTCCCTCACACACACCCCTGTCACCATCCCAAATACCCTCACCTCACCGCACCCCCAGAACCCCTGTTCCTTGGGACATCAAGTTTCTACGTGATTGATTAGGCACATCTCCTACTGAGGACAAACAACTCAATTTTCTACTACATATATGCTGGATACTAGAGATCAAGCCATGTATACTCTTTGGTGGTGGCTTAGTATGTGGGAGCTTTGAGGGGTCCGGGTTAGTTAATATTGTTGGCCTTCCTATGGTCTTGACATCCACTTCAGTCTCTGATCCATTTTTGTCACTGCATTTCCTTTAGACAGGAACAATTCTGGGTGAATATTTTGAAGATGGTTGGGAGGTCACTGTCCCACCTGGGGCCCGTGACTATCTACTGGAGGTGGTCTCTTATGGTTCCATCTCCTCACTGTTGGGCATCTCAGCTAAGGTCACCCTCATTGAGTCCTGGGAGCCTTTCACACCCTAGGTCTCTGACTTTCTAGAGGTTCCCCCACCCTGATCCCACACTGCTGCATATTTCCACTAATTCTCCTGGTCCTCTGGGCTTCTATCTTGTCACCTCCCATACCTGACCTTGTCCTCCCTTTTCCCCTCCTTCTCCACTCTCTGATTCAGATACCTCCCTCCCTTTGCTCCAATGATTATTTTGTCCCCTTTTCTAAGTGAGATTGAAGTATCCACACTTTGACCTTCCTTCTTGTTAAGCTTTCTACAGTCTGTGAGTTTTATTATGGGTATTCTGATTTTTTTTTTTTTTTGGCGAATGTCCAATATCAGTGAGTAAAACAATGCATGTCTTTTGAGTCTGGGTTACCACACTCAGGATAATATTTTCTAGTTCAATTCTTTTGCCTGTAAAATTCATGATGTCATTGGTTTTTGTTTTTGTTTTTTAAATCTGGAATTGTTTCTTTTTATTATTTAAATAATTTATTTTTTTCTCAAATCGTAATTCATTCACACAGGGGTTATAAATACAGAAAGGCAGGATGTGGGGACAGGGATGACACTGGAGTGTGGGTGATCAAGGGGAATACAGATATCTTTCAGAACTGGGAATCGGCTGGGTGAAGGTTCAGGGGACAGGTCACTATGACTCTGCCTATGATTCACTTGTCCTTATCTAACTTGGTATTGTCTGCCAAGGCTACCTATTTACAAGGTCTATGACTACTCAGGCTGGTAAATTTTCATAAAAGCTGCCTGTTTACAATAGCTTATAGCCATCTGTTTCAATGTTTTTCCACAGAGACCCAGGACTTGGTGTTAGTATACATGTATGACAGGCCTATTGCTGATTTTAGGCCTATGGCTGATTTTAGGCCTTCAGTGTGTAATCAGGGCTGCCCCTAACATCTCCTCCCTTCTCTAAGTATAGAAGGGATGTGGTGATTCTAATCTTGCAAAGGCGGGGGCAGAGGCCTGACCTCCAGTAATTGAAGGGGACCTTGTAATGGCTCTGGTCCCCCTGTCGTTGTTCAGTGAGGCATGAGGGCCATACCCATCCCTATGTCTTTTTCCTGGAGAGGGGATACTTTTGACATCAACCCCTATGCAGTCAATGTCATTGGTTTTATTGGCATAATAGTATTCCACTGGGTAAATGAACTACATTTTCTGTATCTATTCTTCAGTTGAGGGACATCTGGTTTGTTTCCAGCTTCTGGCTATTACAAATAAGGTTTCTATGAACATAACGGAATATGTGTCCTTGTGGTACGGAAAGACATTTTTTGGGTATATGCCCAGGAGTAGTATAGCTGGGTCTTTAGTTAGAACTATTTCCAGTTTTCTGGGGAACCTCCAGATTGATTTCCAGAGTGGTTGTTCCAGTTTGCAATCCCACCAGCAACAGAGGAGTGTTTGTGTTTCTCCACATCCTAGCCAACATCTGCTGACACCTGAGATTATTTTTAATTTATTTATTTAAATTATTTTTAAAGAGATGTTATTCCCTTTCCCCATTTCACCCCCCCAAAATCCCCATCCCATCCCCCTCCCCCTGCTCCACCCTCCCACTCCCACCTCCCTGTCCCAAATTCCCCACAACTGAGATTTTAATCTTAGCCATTCTGATTGGTGTAATGTGGAAACTCAGGTCTTTTTGATTTGTATTTCCTTGATGACTAAAGACTTTGAACATTTCCTTAAGTGCTTCTTGGCCATTGAAGAGTCCTCTGTTTTGAATTCTGTTTAGCTATATAATCCATTTTTTATTAGGTTGTTTTGTGTTTTGGAGATTAGCTTCTTGAGTTCTTTATATATTTTAGGTATTAGCCCTCTGTCAGATGAGGGATTAGTGAAGATTTTTCTTCCCAATCTGTAGATCGCAGATTTGTCCTAGTGACTATGTCCTTTGCCCTACAGAAGCTTTCCAGCTTCATATGAACATTTGGGCCATGTCTACACAGAGTTAGCCTTGCTAAGGGATGAGGCAGGCATGGAGTTTCTTGCATGAAGTTTACTTTATAGCAACAATAGCTATGAATCAGTGATCAGGGCCTTTGGTAGATTGATTTAACAAGAGTAAATAATGTTCTGAGAATATGGTAGCTAAAATTTCAAATGAGAAAAACTTTTAATGCACTATTAGCATATTATACTATAATAGTTTTTTTTTTAAATTGTACATTAGTGTTCACAGAAGTGCTAATTTTTAAACTAGAAAAAACATCAGCAAATGATCATGTAAACAACCATGGCATACCTGAACAATGACATATTATTTAACAATAAAAAGAACAATTATTGACACATAGAACTAAAGAACCATACCTTGAAAACACGCTAATAGAAGGAAGCCAATCGCCGGTTTGGGCCCGAGCTTAGAGCAGGTCGCAGGCAGCAGCTCCGTACCCAACCGCAGAAAACCAAGAAAAACAGGGACTCCCAGGAGCTTGAACTCAAGCAGCATCCCAGGTAAGGAAAAAGCAGCACTCACCCCAAACAGGGAGCAACAGGGACCCACTGGGACCCAGGAATTCGCTCCTGGCCCGGAGCGGGCTCCATCCGGTCTGGGCCCGAGCACTCACGGATCCCGGGAGGCAGCTCTGCACCCAATCTCGCAGACTCCAGAGGAAGCAGGGCTCGCAGGACCTCTGTGCCAAGCAGGGTCTTGGGCTAGGAGGTGGCAGTGCTTGCCCCCAAACAGGGAGTGGCTAGGACCCACTGGGACCCAGGAGTTCATTCCAGGCCTGGAGCGTGGGTTCCTTCCGGTCTGTGCCAGAGCAGATCCCGGGAGTCAGCTCTGCACCCAATCTCACAGAACCTAGAGGAAGCGGGGCTCTCCGTGGCTCAAGCTAGCTCAAGCAGTTTCTTAGGCTAGGAGGTGGCAGTGCTCGCCCCCAATCAGGGAGCAACTGGGACCCACTGGGACCCACTGGGACTCATTGGGATCCAGGAATCCGCTCCTGACCCGGAGCCCCGACCCCTTCCGGTTTCCACCTGAGCACCGAGCACATCTTGGGCCTCATCTCTAACTCAAGCAGCAAAACCCATCCCAAACAGTTCTGACACAACCTAGATAATAGGAAAGACAGGCCCCAGTCAGAGACAGCACTGATAGCACAAAGGTGATCCAGATGGCAAAAGGCAAGCGCAAGAACACAAGCACCAGCAACCCAAGGTACTTGCCATTATCAGAACCTAGTTCTCCCACATTAGAAAGTCCTGAACTCCCCATATCACCAGGAAAACAAGAACCAGATCTAAAATCATTTCTAATGATGATGCTAGAGGACTACAAGAAGGAAGTAAATAACACTATCAAAAAACTTGAGGAGAACACAGGAAAACAGGATGAAGTCCTTAAAGAAACACAAAAATCCTTTAAAGAATTACAAGAAAACACAAACAAACAGATGAAGGAATTGAACAAAACCATCCAGGACATAAAAATGGAAGTGGAAACAATAAAGAAATCACAAAGGGAGACTATCCTGGAGATAGAAAACCTAAAAAAGAAATCAGGAGTCATAGACACAAGCATCACCAACAGAATACAAGAGATAGAAGAAAGAATCTCAGGTGCAGAAGATACCTTAGAAAATATTGACACAACTATCAAAGAAAATGCAAAATGCAAAAAGTTGCTATCTCAAAATATCCAGGAAATCCAGGACGCAATGAGAAGACCAAACCTAAGGATAATAGGTATAGATAAGAGTGAAGATTCCCAACTTAAAGGACCAGTAAATATCTTCAACAAAATTATTGAGGAAAACTTCCCTAACCTAAGGAATGAGATGCCCATAATCACACAAGAAGCCTACAGAACGCCAAACAGACTAGATCAAAAAAGAAATACCTCCCGTCACATAATAATCAAGACTCAAAATGTACAAAACAAAGACAGAATTTTAAAAGCAGTAAGGGAAAAAGGCCAAATAACATATAAAGGCAAACCTATCAGAATTACACCTGACTTCTCACCAGATACTATAAAAGCCAGAAGATCCTGGACAAATATCATACAAACCCTAAGAGAACATAAATGCCAGCCCAAGCTACTTTACCCAGCAAAACTCTCAATTACCATAGACGGAGAAACTAAGATATTCCATGACAAAACTGAATTTACACAGTATCTTCCCACAAATCCAGCTTTACAAAGGATAATAGCAGGAAAGCTCCAATACAAGGAGGGCAATCATACCCCAGAAAGAGCAAGAAAATAATCCTTTTCCATCAAACCCAAAAGAAGATAACCACACAAACGATGTCTCCACTATTAGCAAAAATGACAGGAAGCAAGAACACCCTCTCCTTAATATCTCTTAACATCAATGGACTCAATTCCCCAATAAAAAGGCATAGGCTAACGGACTGGATATGCAAACAGGACCCAGCTTTTTGCTGCTTACAGGAAACCCACCTCAGTGACAAAGACAGACACTACCTTAGAGTAAAAGGTTGGAAAACAATTTTTCAAGCAAATGGCACTAAGAAACAAGCGGGAGTAGCCATTCTAATATCGAATAAAATCAACTTTCAACTTAAAACTATCAAAAAGGATAAGGAAGGGCATTTCATACTTGTCAAAGGAAAAGTCAACCAACATGAACTCTCAATTCTGAATATCTATGCGCCAAATACAAGAGCATCGAATTTCATAAAAGAAACCTTACTAAAGCTCAAAGCACACATTGCACCTCACATAATAATAGTGGGAGACTTCAACACCCCACTCTCAGCAATGGATAAATGATGGAAACAGAAACTAAATAGAGATACAGTAAAACTAACAGAAGTTATGAACCAAATGGACTTAACAGGTATCTATAGAACATTTCACCCTAAAGCAAAAGAATATACCTTTTTCTCAGCACCTCATGGTACCTTCTCCAAAATAGACCATATAATTGGGCACAAGACAGGCCTCAAAAGATATAAGAAAATTGAAATAATTCCCTGCATCCTATCAGATCACCATGGTCTAAGGCTGGTCTTCAAAAATGACAAAGAGAATGGAAAGCCCACATTTACATGGAAACTGAACAACACCCTGTAAGGACCCAGGAAGAGGACCCCATCTCAAGTCCCAATTAGCGCGCACCCAAGGAGACACGAGAGACTGACTTGATGCAATGGCAAAAGGCAGTTTACTAA